>NC_064303.1:42077522-42341175 GCF_023373825.1 Bactrocera dorsalis
TCACAGCTGTGACCAGTGATTTTTAAGTAGCAGTGACAAAATTACAGGTACTGAAATATTTGTCATCTCTAATTTATACGTGGAGGCAGACGTACGCAATTATACAAATACATAAGTATGTATATGGGTTAGGACATGTATTCCGTAAACAATATAATACATCAAACTCATATTAAACTGACTAATATCACTTATAAACTACAGCTGTCTTATTTATTACTACCAATAAATACTCTCTTATACTGTCTGAAAACATCCGGGTTCATTTTTAATGTGCTTTTTTCCACCAAATTACGAAAAGATTTAAGAGTACGAGCTTCAGTTTTTAATTTTTCCTTCTCTTTGCGTATAAATATTTTCAACCCATTCTCAGAGCCATTTTTTTCTTGTGACTCATCTAGGTTTGCATCAACAATACGAACAGCTTCACATTGCATTGTCTGTTCTACTTGAATTTGAAGTCGGCCATATTCGAGATCCAAAAGCTTTTTTAAGCCTGCTGAGAACGTCCGTATTTGTCCACAATTTCTTTCTGCTATATCAGAGGAATCATCCGATTTTGTATTTTCATCACACTTCCTGTCATTAGGGGTAGTATTATTATTTTCATTTTCTGTATCTAACACCATAACATTTTGTAAAGATTCAGCATATTTTTCTTTCGTCTGACGCTGTTGTCCTGCAGTAATTTGTTGAAAATTAGTAGGACCGAAACTCCCATCAATATCATAAAACTTATATCCAAGCATTTCGAGAGCTATTTCAGTTAATAAGTAAGACATTGCACAAATTTGTAGAATAGTCGTTCTCCTAAATTATAAAATATTTGTAAAATACTATAAACAACACATACACGGTATAATCTTTATGATGGTACATATTTTAGTTTTCGATAAAACTCATTTTTTACCCGATTTTTACTTATATAGTGTTAACACTTAAATTATCAGCAAGAACTTTTTGAAAAACTGGCTGTGTGCCAAATGGAAAGTAAAATTTTGACAGTTGAAGTTAAATACAAACACAGTCGCTTCGTTTGAATGTTTTCCATGTTATTAAAAATATTTATTCCTAATATGATTTAAATACAATTCTTGCTAATAAAAAAGTTATTAGGGTGTAGGTTTCTCTTGCTCTTGGAAGATTGCACGATGACACAAAATGCAAAAATTCTATACCGAAATATGCAAGACAAAGAGAGCACCCATTGCAGAATCTAATGACTAGTAGAATGACTTCATCTTCTGCATTCATTTTTTATAATTTAAATAAAAATTATAAAATCTATTTAAAACTTACCATCCTCAACGATTTAACGACGAAATATATCTTTATGTAAAATGATAGGTGGCACAGGGTTGCAATTATTTTTTTACTTTTCATTGCACAAAAATAAACATGGGCTTTTGTCTGATATAATTTACAGCCATTGCAAATAACTTTCTGCGTGTGTTTGTTATTCCGTTGCACCAAGCGGAAAATACTGCAATTTGTGCACCGTTCAATGGTTTTGCAAGGGCAAGGCAACGTCCCAGAGATAAAGAGATCCCCAACTCTTCTGTCACTGGAAATGTGAGAGCCGCTCACCTAGCGAACTTTGACAGTTGACTGGATTGGGTAGGTCTTGAAGTTTTGCAATTGGAATGACTGGAACGGCCAGATTGAATTTATACCAAAAATATATGTGAACGGAGAAATTTGTTGCCGCTGTACAGGATCGCTAATAAAAATTAAAAACAATGAAAATCAAAGAAAATGTGAAATTTAAATATATTTCATGAAACGTTTTGTAATTTGATGCATAATCGAATTAATTTTCAATTCCAAAAGATTAAAAACATTTATTAATTGAGAACTAACAGGCTCAATTCACCTTATTAAGTATTGAAAGGTCAAAAGTTAGTTGTTTTAATATACCATAAAATCATAAAAGAGTAGTTTCGCCATATATAAAAAGTCCAATATATAACAATTTGCAATCGTAATAATTGTTGGGTATTTTAGTTTAAAATGCCCAAAAATTCTTATTTTGTTCGATCTGGCCATAATGGAAAATGTTATAAAAAACGCTTATTTTGAGGCCCTCTCACACTGGAATAAGTTAGGCATCCTATTTCTCTGCAACGTACTAAAGTACTTTGACACTACATCAAGAATGATAGAATACAAGATTACGACACTAGTTTACCGTTAGTTTTTTTCGGTTTAGCTCTTGACAATTCTTACAAAAACAAATACATTGTGCAACAATTTCGTGACGTCACACTTTTGCGTTGAGAAGAACAAGCATAGAAATGCATACAAATTGTAAACAGAACAGTAAACACTTTTGGAAATTCCCAAAATAATTTTAATTCATTCGTCTTTGCAGGAAAAATTTCAGTGGAATGTTTAGAATATTGTTGCGAGAAAAGATATATGTAAGTAGTTTTAGGCACATCCACAATAAATAGAGTAGCATGTGTGGAAATTGTTCAAATGAAGAAAACCAGTAAAAGTGTATTGTTGTATTTATTTAAATTTCTAAGCATAAATATATTAATTTTTTAAAATGAAATGCGCAGTGGCTTGTTGTAATAATTATTATGCAATTAAAAGATCGAAAACGAGTTTTTTCAGTTTTTCGGCCGATTTAAAAGTTGCCAAAAAATGGGTGTTATTTTGCAAAAGAAATGATATATTTAATACTAAATCCTCTTTACTTAATTAATTTCACAATTTTTTTATCATAATTTCATACATCTGAACTTATAATATATGTATATATTTATATACAACACAAGAAACGTCTTCTCCATTTGAATCACAACTTAATAGACAATTTTATTATCAATAGGCCGATATATTTCTTAAGAAATGCTATTAGAAATGATTCAAATCTTTTTACTCAACAATATTCAATCGCTTCACTAAAACTTTTCATTAAAATCGAAAGAATTAATAATATTTTGCGAATTCACAAAAGTGTTAACTTCTCTGTTTACAATTTGCAAGCCATTTGACAGTTTTTCACTCTTGTTCTTCTCAACACGCAACTATGACGTATCATAATGGCGGTTGTCGTAATCTTGTATTCTATCATTCTTGCACTACATGATTTCAGTAGACGGGCACGATACCGATTACTTTGGCGGTCGGGTTAAAAACACGAATTTCGGTATAAATAGGGTATGCCCTGATAGCTTAACAAATAACAAATATTGCTAACGCTTATATTTTTTAAAATATTTCCGATTAAAAATAACAAATTTTCTCAATGTTTCACTAATTTAATTTTAATTTTTAACTTTGTATATATAAATATAAACACTAAACATTGAAAAAAGTTCACATTTCACTATTATTTTGTTATTTATTAGCTAAATTTATTAATTTAAAATTACTTAGTACACTCATCTTTGAAAAGCTTAGATTGTTTACAATTATGAGGAAAACGAGCGTTACCACTTTTTAATCTTTGTGTGTGCTTTCGCGTGATTCTTTTTCTATATTAACTATAATAAAAATACTTTCCAACATTTTTCAAGCTATAATAGAGTTGAGAACACTTTATATTTAATACAAACATATAAGTTACACTCTATGCTAATATTATAAAATTTATTTCATACCGGGTGACTGAAGTACTTTCGCCTAATACTCCTTTCTGCCTTGGCGGACTTCGGTCGCGCTTGAAAAAAATTTCCCTGATCGAACCAATACTCAGGGTGACTGAAGTACTTTTACGTAGTATTCTTTTAAAAATCTAAGTATTTGATTACGTAATATTATTATTTAATATTACTGAGTTGTTTATTATATATATTTTTTAGGCAGGAGAAGTCCTCCTTTGCAAGGGTACCTTCAGATCACGGCGCCAAAGAAATCGAAATTGTGACATTAGGCATATAGGCTTTGTACGAAAGTATAAAGGTATTTTAATGAACTACAAAAATATTTTTTTAGATAATTCATTTCCTAATCTTCTTATTTTAAGCAATACTTTTACTTAATTCTTTCAATAATTAATTTTAGTCTGTAATATTTCGTGAAAAAAAAACAAAAATTCGGAAGGAATCAAAAAATACCCTTATTTAAAATATCATTTCTGTATTGAATGGAATTAGTAACATATCTTATAACAAAATACGTTTTTATTCATGAAAGCTCTGTATTAATATAATATTGTTACGAATTTACTGCTTGCTAGTTTACTTTGTTAGGTTCGTATCTCTGGATTGACAAATAAAATCAACACTGTTTAATTTAATTCAACAATTCTTTATTTCACAACTCGTCTACACTATAGCAGTTTACTCTTAGCACTGATTGATTACGTTGGCGCTGCCACGGCTTATATAGCCACGCACTTCTCGCTGATGCCGACGTGTCCTTCTAGAATATCGCGTCTGGAAATTACCAGAACATACGGCTATACGGCGCCAGACGCAAGCAGACAGTCGCGGCGCCAGACTCAGCAATTGTTTAACTAGACAAGCAGACAGTGCGGCGCCAGATGTCTATTGTTTCGACAAGCAGACAGCCGTGGCGCCAGATGTCTATAACAAGACATTGCTACAGCTATTGTTCATAATCAGGGATGCATATAGTAATACAAATACAACTTAATACTACTTTTTGTAACACTGCCCTCCACTAAAGCCTAATCGTCCCGATTAGGCACAAATCCTCTTGAACCAAATGGGGCGAGCCTCTCCAAATGTACTACTTTCATTTTACATCGTGCTTTCCCATTTCTTTGTATGCGGTATACCACGTCATTAAGTCGTTTCATCACCATATAGGGTCCTTCCCAGGCTGTCTGCAGTTTCGGGGACAAGCCTTTCTTTCGAAGTGGATTGTACAACAGGACCAGATCACCTTCTTCAAAACCTTTTGAATTTGCCGCTTGATCGAACCGGTCCTTCATCTTATTGCTCATCAGATGCGTATGCTGTCTTACCATTACATGCAATTCATTCATTTCTTCCTTTAAGGCAGAACAATAATCTCCATCATTTATTACAGCTGTAGGATTCGTTCCAAACTTAAGATCAGCAGGGAGTCGCAGATCAGATCCGAAAATAATCTTTGCTGGCGTGTAACCAGTTGTCTCGTGCTTCGCTGAACGATGCGCTAGCAGGAACATCTGGATACACTTGTCCCAATTCCGATGGTCTTTATCAACGATTTTCCGCAGATGTTCTTCGAGCGTTCGGTTGAATCTCTCTACCATCCCATCTGATTGTGGGTGTAACGCTGTTGTCCGTGTCTTGTGGATGCCCAATAATGTACAGACTTCTTGGAATATGGAGGATTCGAAATTCCTGCCTTGATCTGAGTGTAATTCGACGGGCACTCCGAACCTTGTTATCCAATCTTCTACAAACGCTTCGGCTACGGTCTTCGCTTCTTGGTTTGGTAAGGCATATACTTCTGGCCATTTACTGAAATAGTCCATGACAACCAGTAGATATTTGTTTCCGGCCGTACTGGTTGGGAACGGACCTGCAACATCCATTGCGACTCGTTCAAATGGTGATCCCACGTTATACTGTTGTAGCCTACCGCGACTTTTGGCTTTAGGACCTTTAGCTGCCATGCACTCTACGCAATTACTTATCCATTCTGCTATGGAATCTCGACAACCGATCCAGTAGAACCGTTGTTTAATCTTCTCTATAGTTTTTGTAATTCCAAGGTGCCCTCCACTAGGTCCATTGTGATATTCTTTCAATACTTTCGGGATCATGGACTTCGGTACTATGATCAGCAGACGAGAATGTTTGCCATCTTCGCTTTCCCAGGTACGATGAAGGTATCCATTAACGAGGTTTATGCTGTTCCATTGGGCCCAATATGCTTTTGCAGTTGGACTCTCGCTACTTATTTGTTCCTTTGGTGGTCGTACCCCATTTTCTTTGGCCATTACCAGCTTTGCAAGATCAGGGTCCTCCAGCTGATTGATTCTGATGCGGTGAGGAGTCCAATCATCTTCAGGTTCTATATTCAGTAATCGCACGTCGATTATACCTTCTTTTCCCTCTGATTTGGAGCAATGTTTACATTCCAGTGGACAAGGGCGACGTGATAATGCATCTGCATTTTTGTGGTGAATCCCCTTTCGATGTTCCGTTTCGAAGTCGTAATTCTGTAATCTTTCGATCCATCGTGCAATTTGGCCTTCCGGATTCTTAAACTGTAATAACCATTTTAATGCTGCATGATCAGTCCTCAGCAAGAATCGTTGTCCATACAAATACTTGTGGAAATGTTTTACACATTCCACCACAGCTAGTAGTTCTTTTCGCGTCACACAGTAGTTTTTCTCTGGTTTCCCGAGCACTCTGCTATAATACCCAATTACTCTTTCTTGTCCGTCGATGAGCTGAGACAGGACACCTCCAATTCCATAAGCGCTCGCATCTGTATCCAGGATGAATTTCTTTCCAGGTATTGGATAAGCCAACATCGGCGCCGTACAAAGTAGTTCATTAAGCTGCTCAAACGCTTTTTCTTGTTCCAACTGCCATACAAACGGGCGATTCTTCTTTGTTAAATCATGTAAACTTCTAGCCACGTTCGCAAATCCAGGTACGAAACGGCGGTAATACGTGCATAAGCCGAGGAAGCTGCGGAGTTCATGAGTGTTGGTGGGTCGAGGCCAATCTTTCACTGCTTTTATTTTTCCTTCCTCGGTGTGAATTCACTCAGTTGACACTTTATGTCCGAGATATGTGACCTGCTTCTTCCATAATGAACACTTTTTGGGATTCAAGCGTAATCCGGCTGATGCTATTCGCTGAAAGACTTCCTCTAGATTTTTCAGATGATCATCAAAACTTTTTCCCATGATGATAATGTCATCAAGATACACCAAACATGTCTTCCAGTTGAGTCCTTTTAACACATGTTCCATCAGTCGCTCGAACGTTGCAGGCGCATTACATAACCCAAATGGCATCACAGAGAATTCCCATAACCCGTCGCCCATACTGAAAGCGGTCTTTTCACGGTCACATTCATCAATCTCGACTTGCCAATATCCACTTTGTAGATGTAATGTAGAAAACCATTTCGCTCCAGACAAGGTGTATAATGTATCGTCGATTCTTGGTAGAGGATAACTGTCTTTCTTTGTGACATCATTCAACTTCCTATAATCTACGCAGAAACGGGTGCTACCATCTTTCTTTTTAACTAAGACGATAGGTGAGCTCCATGAACTTATTGAAGGTTCGATTACACCGTTTTTATGCGTGTCTTCAATAATTTTGTTAGCATCCTCACGTTTTGCTAGTGGAACCCTACGCGGAGCTTGTCGGATTGGTTTAGCGTCTCCAGTATTTATGCGATGTTTGACAATGCCGGTTCTTCCTGTGTTTCCTTCGTTTGCAAATATGGATGCGTATTTTTCTAATAGTTTTTATGCTTTTAATTTTTCATTTCCATGCAGTTCGTTCAGCAAATTATTTAGGAGTGTAGGACTTATCTGCTGTGGCTCAATAGTAGGTTTCTGTTGTGACCGTTCGCATCGTGCTATTGCACTTATATTCTGGCACTGTCCAATTACTGCTCCTTTCTTCAGACTTATAGGCGTGTTGAATTCATTCACTACTCTGACCGGAATGGTGGCGTCTTCACTAGTTTTCACAAGCGTTCTTCCTACCAATATGGGTGTATCTATTTTTGTTGGTTCCACAATCCACAACTCTTCAGTCCCACCTCCTCCATTCACTTTGGCCCATACAATCGCCTCAGATTTTGGTGGAATACTCTGATTATCATCAACAATCACCCTCTTACTTTCAACGTTGGTCACATATCCGGTGTTTATAGGCATCTCCATGTTCTGGCAAAACAGCATTTGCTTGTTTAAATCCAAAGTAACCCCGTGATCAATCATGAAATCTACTCCCATTATAATTTCATCCGTGATTTCTGCTACGATGAAGGTGTGATTAACTTCCAGGGTACCAATCATCACTTTGCAAAACACTTTTCCCGCGACAGCTGCTTCCTCCCCGGTGGCCGTTCGAAGCTTGCAACCGACTAATGGTTCAACCGTTCCTCTTACCACATCCGGTCGGATAATTGAATGTGTGGCACCAGTATCCAAAGTAAGCGTTGACAGTCGTCCATTTACCACGCCGTTGATAGTAAGATTGTTGTCATGGTGACCTATTTGTGATATCGAGATGGCGGGACAAATAGTTGTGGGAACCAGCTCACGCCCCTTTGAACTGTTCCGTTTTAGTTTAACGACTTGTGAGATGTGGATGCTCCGTCCTCGTTATCTGTTGGTTGTTTCCGTTTTGATGGGTTTACTTTTATATTGCAATTTCGGGCAAAGTGACCCGCTTTTCCACAGTTGAAACATCTTCCTGTTGTATTTACTCGCGGTGCAGCGATTGTCTTCAGAGTCTTCAATATTTCTTCCATCAGCGCCGGTTGTTCCATTTCAACCCTTTGTACTTTGTGTGCTGGTTTACTTAGTAGGGAAGCTGTTTCCTGTGTGAGGGCGTGCGAAACCGTTTCAGCAAATGTTCTTTTTGGCAATGCATATGTGGCGCGTTTGGTGTCCACATCTCGAATTCCATTTATGAAACATTGAATTTTTATCCTCTCAATGTAATCCACAGGTGCATCTGCATTTGCCAAATAAGCCAGTCGTTCGATTTCAGTTGCGAACTTTTGTAATGACTCGTTCATCTTCTGACCCCTATTTTGCAGTTCGATCTGGTATATTTGTTTCCGGTGCTCACTACCATATCGTCTTTCTATCGCACTCATCAATGCCTCATAGTTGTCCCGTTCACAGTCTGGAATAGTTTGAAGGATTTCTGCCGCAGGTCCTTTCAATGATACAAACAAGGACGCCACCTTGTCCGCTGCATTCCAATTATTGGCCATTGCTGTCTTTTCAAACTGAAGTTTGAAAATTTGAAATGGAATACTTCCATCGAATGTGGGTGCCTTTAATCTTTGATTATTTGTTGATGGTGCAGGGCCATGTAGTTGCAGTTCTCGCACACGATTACTCAGTTGAAGAAATTCTGATCTTAAATTTTCTTCGTCATTTTTTATTGTGCTTAATTCGTCTTCAAATTTTGAAAATTTCTCTTGCACTTGTTTTTGTAGTTGTGTAGTATTTTCCGTAATCTGTTGTGTAAGGCGAGACTCTAACTGTGATGTATTTTCAGCTGTTTGCGTTATTTGCTGTGCCAGACGATTTTCTGTTTGCACTACATTTTCTGCTATTTGCTGTGCCAGAAGATTTTCTGTTTGCACTGCATTTTCTGCTATTTGCTTAATAGCCACTAACAGCATGTTCGTGTCTACGCTTGATGATGTTCGTGGTTCTTCTACTTTTTCTTCTACCTTTGTAGAAGTTTCTGGGCCATCAAATTCGAATTCGTCGACATTAATTCCATCCGCTTCCATTGCTTCACGTAATCGTGCCTGCAGATCCGCCTTTTGCCCGCTTATCGGCAAATTACGCTCCTCCAGTTCCTTTTTTAATTGCTGAATTCTCAATTCTCCGAATTTAACCATCTTGAATTTGGATTATTTGACAATCCCACTTCTGACACCAATTGTTACGAATTTACTGCTTGCTAGTTTACTTTGTTAGGTTCGTATCTCTGGATTGACAAATAAAATCAACACTGTTTAATTTAATTCAACAATTCTTTATTTCACAACTCGTCTACAGTATAGCAGTTTTCTCTTAGCACTGATTGATTACGTTGGCGCTGCCACGGCTTATATAGCCACGCACTTCTCGCTGATGCCGACGTGTCCTTCTAGAATATCGCGTCTGGAAATTACCAGAACATACGGCTATACGGCGCCAGACGCAAGCAGACAGTCGCGGCGCCAGACTCAGCAATTGTTTAACTAGACAAGCAGACAGTGCGGCGCCAGATGTCTATTGTTTCGACAAGCAGACAGCCGTGGCGCCAGATGTCTACAACAAGACAAATGCTATTCCATATACCTACAGCTATTGTTCATAATCAGGGATGCATATAGTAATACAAATACAACTTAATACTACTTTTTGTAACAATATTTATAAGTTGGAAAAATTTTACCTACCTCGGGAGTTGCCGTTTGGCATAAAGCCTCACCACGATTGGTATACAATATTATGCCAACCGCCATCTTGTGGTATAATTCTTTTGAGATGTGAAAAAGAAGAATGGAACAGTATGTAAATTGAAACCGAACCGTTTTGTTAATTCATGAATTTAATTTATTGGGTTGTCTAATAGGTAGAAAAATTAAAATTCTGGCAGATAAGAGTGAAATCTGTAAAATTTTGGGTGGTGAATTCGAAAGACAGACTTATAAAAATGTATACAGATATGTATTCACGAAGAAAGGAATTTAATTATAACATTTAATGTTATTAACTAATAAAATTTCATTAATAGTGTTATCATTTTTTGCATTTTATTTAAAAGAATCATGTAAAAAGGCTATTTTTATAAGGAATATATTTAAAAATGCCGGAGCTAGCTTTATTTAGATTAAAGAAAATTACAGTCATCAAGGTTTGGATATGCTACAAGTCTCACTGAAGGGGTTACATGGGTTTCCTCGGGCAAAAAATGGCCTTTTTTCAATAATTTTTTTTTACATATAAAACATAAAATATTTTAATGAATTTTTTTTTTTAAAGCTTCATATTTAGTAAACATTTTGTAAAATTTTCAAAAAAAAGTTACAAAATGGCAGTCATTACGACGCCATTTCCGGCAGTCCCTCGGAAAAAAGGTGCATCTGCGTTGTCAGCAGAACTTCTTTCAGGATCATCAGAAATAAAAATAAAAAATACGTGTTTTCTTCTTCTTCTTAATTGGCGTAGACACCGCTTACGCGATTATAGCCGAGTTAACAACCGCGCGCCAGTCGTTTCTTCTTTTCGCTACGTGGCGCCAATTGGATATTCCAAGCGAAGCCAGGTCCTTCTCCACTTGGTCCTTCCAACGGAGTGGAGGTCTTCCTCTTCCTCTGCTTCCCGCGGCGGGTACTGCGTCGAATACTTTCAGAGCTGGAGTGTTTTCATCCATCCGGACAGCATGACCTAGCCAGCGTAGCCGCTGTCTTTTAATTCGCTGAACTATGTCAATGTCGTCGTATATCTCGAACAGCTCATCGTTCCATCGAATGCGATATTCGCCGTGGCCAACGCGCAAAGGACCATAAATCTTTCGCAGAACTTTTCTCTCGAAAACTCGCAACGTCGACTCATTGGTTGTTGTCATCGTCCAAGCCTCTGCACCATATAGCAGGACGGGAATTATGAGCGTCTTATAGAGTTTGGCTTTTGTTCGTCGAGAGAGGACTTTACTTTTCAATTGCCTACTCAGTCCGAAGTAGCACCTGTTGGCAAGAGTAATCCTGCGTTGGATTTCCAGGCTGACATTGTTGGTGGTGTTAACGCTGGTTCCTAAATAGACGAAATTATCTACAACTTCAAAGTTATGACTGTCAACAGTGACGTGGGGGCCAAGACGCGAGTGCGATGACTGTTTGTTTGATGACAGGAGATATTTCGTCTTGCCCTCGTTCACTGCCAGACCCATTTGCGTTGCTTCCTTGTTCAGTCTGGAGAAAGCAGAACTAACGGCGCGGGTGATGAGGCCTATGATATCAATATCATCGGCATACACCAGCAGCTGTACACTCTTATAAAAGATTGTACCTGCTCGATTCAGTTCTGCAGCTCGAATTATTTTCTCCAGCAGCAGATTGAAAAAGTCGCACGATAGGGAGTCGCCTTGTCTGAAACCTCGTTTGGTATCGAACGGCTCGGAGAGGTCCTTCCCGATCCTGATGGAGCTTTTCGTGTTGGTCAGCGTCAGTTTACACAGCCGTATTAGTTTTGCGGGGATACCAAATTCAGACATCGCGGCATAAAGGCAGCTCCTTTTCGTGCTGTCGAAAGCAGCTTTGAAATCGACGAATAGGTGGTGAGTGTCGATTCTCCTTTCACGGGTCTTTTCCAAGATTTGGCGCATGGTGAATATCTGGCCGGTTGTTGATTTACCAGGTCTGAAGCCACACTGATAAGGTCCAATCAGTTTGTTGACGGTGGGCTTTAATCTTTCACACAATACGCTCGATAGAACCTTATATGCAATGTTGAGGAGGCTAATCCCACGGTAGTTGGCACAGATTGTGGGGTCTCCTTTTTTATGGATTGGGCAGAGCACACTTTAATTCCAATCGTTGGGCATGCTTTCGTCCGACCATATTTTACAAAGAAGCTGATGCATGCTCCTTATCAGCTCTTCGCCGCCGTGTTTGAATAGCTCGGCCGGCAATCCGTCGGCCCCTGCTGCTTTGTTGTTCTTCAGGCGGGTAATTGCTATTCGAACTTCGTCATGGCAGGGTAATGGAACGTCTGCTCTATCGTCATCGATTGGGGAATCGGGTTCGCCTTCTCCTGGTGTTATGCGTACACTGCCATTCGGCAGGCTGGAGAAGTGTTCCCTCCATAATCTAACTATGCGCTGGGCATCGGTAACTAGATCACCTTTGGGGGTTCTACAAGAGTATGCTCCGGTCTTGAAACCTTCTGTAAGCCGCCGCATTTTTTCGTAGAATTTTCGAGCATTACCCCCGCACGTGTTGTGGTCGATCGTAACGTTCCAGGTAGGCAGCCTGTTTTCTCTTCGCTGCGACACGGCACTCCTCGTCGTACCAGCTGTTCTTTTGCACTTTCCGAAAACCAATGGTTTCGGTTGCAGCTGTACGTAAGGAGTTTGAAATGCCGTCCCACAGTTCCCTTATACCGAGTTGTTGAAGAGTGCTCTCAGAGAGCAGGAGTGCAAGCCGAGTAGAAAATCGTTCGGCTGTCTGTTGTGATTGCAGCTTCTCGACGTCGAACCTTCCTTGTGTTTGTTGGCGTGCGTTTTTTGCTGCACAGAGGCGGGTGCGAATTTTGGCTGCAACAATATAGTGGTCCGAGTCGATTTTAGGACCTCGGAGCGCACGCACATCTAAAACACTGGAGACGTGTCTTCCGTCTATCACAACATGATCGATCTGGTTGGTGGTTTTTCGATCCGGAGACAGCCAGGTAGCTTGATGTATCTTCTTATGCTGGAATCTAGTACTACAGATAACCATATTTCGGGCCCCGGCGAAGTCGATCAGCCTCAACCCATTTGGGGATGTTTCGTCGTGGAGGCTGAATTTACCGACCGTAGTGCCAAAGATACCTTCTTTGCCCACCCTGGCGTTAAAGTCGCCAAGCACGATTTTGACATCGTGGCCGGGGCATCTCTCATAAGTGCGCTCCAAGCACTCATAAAAGGCATCTTTGGTCACGTCGTCCTTCTCTTCCGTCGGGGCGTGGGCGCAAATCAGCGATATGTTGAAGAACCTCGCTTTGATGCGGATTGTGGCTAGACGTTCATTCACCGCAGTGAATGATAGTACTCGGCGACGCAGTCTCTCTCCCACCACGAATCCAACACCAAACTTGCGCTACTTTATATGGCCACTGTGGTAAATGTCACAAGGACCTACTTGTCTTTGTCCTTGTCACGTCCATCGCATTTCTTGGACGGCGGTGATGTCAGCCTTTATTTTCACGAGGACATCAACCAGCTGGGCAGCGGCACCTTCCCAATTAAGGGACCGGACATTCCAGGTGCATGCCCTCAATTCGTAGTCCTTATTTCGTTTGCCATGGTCGTCATCAAAAGGGGGGTCACTCATCCGAGGCTTGTTGTTCCTTTTCATTGGGGGTGTTTTTTTTACGTGGCGGGTCCCAAACCCAGCGCACAACCCTATACAGGGGATGTTTCGCCTTTTCACGTTAGCTCGCCTTCAAACGGATGTTCTTAGGCTACCCAGAGGATACTTGGTCAAAGACCGGAAGTCGTGAGCTGCTTGAGTCATATGTAAAAGAATCGTTTCTGGCCACTCCCAAGTGAATGGCGATCAGAGAACTTTCCTCACTTGCGTGAACTTCTACATATGACTCCATCCTACGTGTTTTAGTAAAGACAATAAACTGGGTATTGGACGAAGGAAAAAGAAAAAAAATGAAAATTGGATTTTTAGCAGACGTTTCGTAAAAAAATGCAAGTTTCGTTGAAAATTTCTCGACATTTTTTTTTTTAATAGTTGTAATTAAAAAAAAAAGAAAATCCTTCGTTCAAGATCTTGTAAATGATATCTCGAAGACCTGTGTAAAATTGCATCAAGATCGGTTGAGTAGTTCGCGAGAAATCTTGACAACCGACTTTGAAAACACAGTTTCGAGAAAAACGCGCTTAAAGACGGCGCACTTAGCCTAGATTGCCTCGAGCGCACAAGTTCTCAGGGTTGTATCTGCAAAAGTATTGAAAATTTAGGACAATATTCTAGAAATGTTATAGAATTTAAGATAAAAAATTTTTTTTCGATTTTTTGAAACTGTGAAACCCATGTAACCCCTGAAGAAGCATGGCCCGCTATAAAACGGCCATAAAACAACGGCTTATAATCGTTATTTTTGTAATTCTTACTGAAAAGTTAAAAAGTTAAAGTAATCTTTATAGAATGTAATCTTTAAAATATCAAAAAATTTAATTTTGCAGAAGAGTTTAAATTTACAGATTTTTTTTTTAACAGGCTGGATGAGATTTTTATGATATCCTCGGATATAATAAGAGGAAGAAGGCAAAAATATTTTCAAAAGATTTAAGTAATGATATAATTATGATATAATGATGCAAGTATGTAAGAAAGGTTGAACTTTCATAATTCTCCTTAACTCGGACTCTTGAATTGGCAATACAAGTCAAATTACATTCAAACTTCCTTCCATAAATCGAACTTTTAAATTGGCACATGATTCTAAAAGTGGCGTTTTTCAGGAAAATCTCACCTTGTCAGCATCTGAACTCGTAGTAGTCGTGAGCATATTATCCCTTCAAACGTTAATATTATAAGTTATATTGAGGTGGAAAATGAGATTTTTTCAGCCGGATTTGTAGCCATTGTATAACCCTACAAGTAACAAAAGAATCAGCTGTTTTCCAAGAATTTTTCACAGCTGAGATCACCTGATCGAAATCTGCCTTTTGTAGGCACAGATATGTAATTAAAAGAAATGTAGTAGATCAACTTTTTTGTGAAAAAATATTTGTATTGGAAAACATTAATGAAAACTTTCAAGAATATTTTTGAAACAAAAATTTATTGGATATTTATTGCTCTTCCTTACCACCTCTGAGGTTGCAATGTAGGCGCGCTACCGATCTTTTTTGGGTGTTCGGTTCCCCAGGAGGCCTATTTTCACCCCTTTTATATATTATATACAGTTTTAAATCAATCTACTTATTATAAAATATATGACTAGACAAAAATAAATATATAAAGTCAGGTACAATTCATGAATGTTAATTACATTAAAAATATAACATTGTCAATATATGTATGTCAAAACAATCAACAAAAACAAAAATTAATATAAAAAATCAGGTACAATTCAGGAACAACAACAATAATATTCAAAACAATCTACTAAGTAATAAATAATATTTACAAAATATTCTAAATCACCCACAGCGAAATACTTGTTAAAAACCCTATCAAAGGAATAGTGGTGAAAAGAAGGGTCCTATACCTGGTACACGAAAACATTTGAAAAACAAAAAAAATATTGATAACATTGTGATAGCTTTTTTCAAAAAAAAAAGACAAGACCAAATTCGACGGTTTCCCCCTATTTCGGGTCCTACGAATCGAACTGCATCATTATATTTTTGAGTTACAATCATGGTTTCATACAAACATTTTTGTTGAAGTTTTTCATCAAAGTGGCCCATTGTAAGAGAAAGGCGCATTTTTCTTCGGTCTCTAACTTTTTTAATGTTGACTTTTTTGGTAAACTTTCTTTGGCAAAGCTTCTCAGAATAAGTCCGTCTTTAAGTTCTTAGATGACTTAAACCCCAAAATCAATGCTTTTTGTGTCCTTATAGCCAATATGTCGAAAAAACTGAAATTTAATCCATTTTTTTTAATGTTTTTTCCCTCACGCTTCGTCAATATTTTAATTTACCCTTTGATACTTATACATTAAGTGACATCTTGTAATAGTAAGAAACTTAAGCAAAGACAACGTTCTGAGCAAACTTACCATTAGAAAAAAAACTTAACAAAATTTGTATTTTTTAAAAAAGCTACACTAACTATGTTTGTGTGCTGTTTTATTTTTTTTGTATCTTATAAGTGTTATCAATAAGTATCATCAATTTGTACACAATATTTAAATTAAATTTAATAAGACTCATCTATCAATGTCCAACACAAATCAGCAAGCAACGAGTCAAGCTTTTTGCCGCTGTACCAATGGTGAAGGGGGGCGGCGACTTGGTGAAATCTTTCTCCATGCTCATCGGATTCAGTCGGAACTTGCTGCTCAAAATGGTCCTTGTGATGGTGAAGGAAATGAATTTGTAAAGACATATTCACACCTATTTCTTCAAAAGCGTCTACCATGTCATCCACATATTTTTTCCAATCTTCAGACCAGTGCACTCCTAAGCAATGGTTTATAACGGTCATAACGGAGTTCCAGGCAATTTTTTTCATTTGGCCTTAGAAGTTCTCCGAACTTTGCGTTCTTCATGAGTTTTCTTATATCGGGGCCATTGAGAACACCTGAAAATAATGTATTAACATAACATTCGTTCTATTAAAAGACTTAAAATACCTTCTTTTATTTTCGCAACACTTAGTCTTGGAAATATTTCTGTCAAACATTTAAAAGCTTCGGCATTTCGATTTATTGCTTTTATGAAATTTTTGACAATTCCCAATTTTATGTGCAGTGGTGGTAGCAAAATGTTATTAGCTGGTATCAGCGGAATATGGATAAAATTTGCCACATTTAAATGAAATTCTGTGCGAAGCTTCCAATCACGCATTCTATATTGGTTTCCGCGGTACCTTGTGTCCCAATGACAAATGAAGAACATATTTTTTGTGTATCCTGTCTGCAAACCAGTAAGCAAGGCGATAACTTTTAAATCCGCACATATCTTCCATTGATGCTGCTGATACTGACCTCTGTCCAAAATTAATTTCATTGCTTCGTATGTTTCCTTTGTGTTGGAGCTTATGGCGATTGGAACCGGATTTTTTGTGTTATCCACATACAGCAATACTGCTTTTAAACTATTTTTCGACGAGTCAATAAACAAGCGCCATTGCTCTGGGTTGTACTCACAGTTCATGTATTGCATAAGACCAGGAATATTTTTACAATACGAAAAAGTATGGTCGCCATTAACCTCAAAGAAATCTAAAAGCTCCTCCTGTCTTTTGCGGTATCCGTACACCTTCATATCTTTAGACAATATATTTACCGATCGAAGATGATGTGCTAGGCAAATCGCTTGTCTTTGCGATAATTTCAGCTATCGTACCATCGTATTCAAACGGGCTTGGGAAATCTCCAAGTGACGACATGGGCTTTCAACTTCGGTTGGGTTATACATTGTGAGTAGATCTGTAGGCTCGGTGGAAAATGTTGGCGAAATATATCTGTCAGTTGGACTTGGACATCTTGCTATCGGAACATTTTCTGAGTGAGACACTGGTAGCTGTGCAGATTGAACACTTTTGTAAACTGTGTTTTTTTTTTGTTGAGTCTTGCAAATTTGTTCTTGCACGCGTAGCAGTTACCTGTATGATGCCCTTGTGGATCTATCCAAATCATTGGGATGCCGAACCCCATTTTTAGGCACAGTCTTTTTGACCAGTTATGCAGGTTGTTGTTGCATTGCGTGCAAATGGTATTTGACACCCAATCTACGTCTCTTATAACGGGCAAATCGAAATATTCCTCGTAGATGCCGGCAGTTCCCGAAGATATTTTGCGTCTACTCCGATGGCTTGTAAATTTTCCACATACGTAGCAGAACAACGATAGGCCAATTGGACACTTATTCATTTTAATTTATTTTCTTTATATACAAGGCACTAAAACAATGTTCTTTCCGCGAAGTCAAAGTCAAATTAACTACTGCAATGTATGCTTAAATTTTGACTCTTAGGCAAGCATTTAACGTTTCTTTCAAGCGTTAGTTGTTGTTATTTCTTATCAGTGCAGTGGTTAAAAGCTTGACTCGTTGCTTGCTGATTTGTGTTGGACATTGATAGATGAGTCTTATTAAAAAATAAAACAGCACACAAACATAGTTAGCGTAGCTTTTTTAAAAAATACAAATTTTGTTAAGTTTTTTTTCTAATGGTTAGTTTGCTCAGAACGTTGTCTTTGCTTAAGTTTCTTACTATTACAAGATGTCACTTAATGTATAAGTATCAAAGGGTAAATTAAAATATTGACGAAACGTGAGGGAAAAAACATTAAAAAAAATGGATTAAATTTCAGTTTTTTCGACATATTGGCTATAAGGACCCAAAAAAAAAATTGATTTTTGGGTTTACAGTCATCTAAGAACTTAAAGACGGACTTATTCTGAGAAGCTTTGCCAAAGAAAGTTTACCAAAAAAGTCAACATTAAAAAAGTTAGAGGCCGAAGAAAAATGTGCCTTTCTCTTACAATGGGCCACTTTGATGAAAAACTTCAACAAAAATGTTTGTATGAAACCATGATTGTAACTCAAAAAAGTAATGATGCAGTTCGATTCGTAGGACCCGAAATAGGGGGAAACCGTCGAATTTGGCCTTGTCTTTTTTTTTGACTATCACAGTGTAATAAGCGTACAAACCTAATCGCTTAATTTCTCATTTCAAAATCACAGATCAAGGTAACAATGGAAATGCGGCCTTCGACAGATAAACTTTTTGACAAATATAAAATAATTCAGACTGACAGACATATATACATATAAAATTTATTTTTTTTATAAAATTGGAAACATTTAATAATATATTGATACAATAAATAATATTTTGGACAAAACTGATTAAATTTAATATTTAGGGATTTAAATAATCGAAAAATATTTGAATATTTTATAAAAATATTGTTAAAGTTATAAATTTTAAAACCTAACACGGCATCACACTATAGCAGATTTGAGGCATTTGAACGTTTCGGTAGTAGAATATTTGCGGGCAACCCGTACCAAGTGACTAATTAGTAGTAGAATATTTGGGGGCAACCCGAACCAAGTGCCTAATTTGTAGTAGAATATTTAAGAGCAACCCGTACCAAGTGTCTAATTTGTAGTAGATTTTTGCGTATGGATTAGTGAAAAATGAAGGATTGGTTACTTGTAGGTTTATACAATGTTTGTAGCAGATGACATTGAAGAACTGAAATTTTAAACTCAACGAATACGACTTCTAGAGTCATGGAAAACGGTGCCGGTTCAGAGGAAGAAGTTATTCAACCGTCATCCAAAAATGTGTAACGTATTACTTTGCAATTTAAATTCCTAATTAAACACAGATATTAATACAACTCACGATCACTATAAAGCATTAAACATATTAGAATCTCTTTTCACTGAAACAAAAAAGCAAAAATGTTTTATGTAGGTGAACAAAAAACTTTATGCGAAGTAAATGAATAAAACTTTGTATATTTCTATATTTTACAGTTTTTGAAGTGTTATGTTTTAATAAAATTCTATAACTCGAAGTCCCTCTTATTCGAAGTCTTTTTGTGGATTATGATCACACGGACTGAGTAAGCAATTGAGAAGTATAGTCCTCTGTCGTCGAACAAAAACCGAGCTTTTGAGAGAAAGGTTCTGCGAAAGATTATGGTATCGATGCAATGATGACCTATATGTCGACATTGACATAGTTCAGCGAATTAAGCGACAGCGGCTACGCTGGCTAGGTCATGTCGTCCAAACGTAGTATTTGACACTGTAGCCGCCGGGGGAAGCAGGGAAGAGTTTTTTTGCAAAACAAATAAAACATTTAAGGACTAACCAGTGTTTTAAAAATAGATATCACTTCACATTAATCCTTTTAAATTTAGAGAAAGCATTTTAGAGTCAAGAAATTTCAAAATGGTTTCTCACTTTCCTCTATTCCCTATGCGCCTTGTAGATCTTGGTGTATGTAAAAAGTTGCTTCAATTGTTGATTAGAAAGGTCAATATAAACATAAGCAAAGTTAACGATCCCAATTAGTTTCCATTAGAGTTCGGTCGAATATGTATAAGCTTAGATGAAATCAACAATTGGACAAAGTTTGGGCCTTATTGCATATAGGTATATTTGTCCTAAAGAATCGCATTGATGGTGACCATTACTATATTTCTCTCTCTTATTGCACGCAGGTATAAAGCAACTACATATATTGCAAGAAGTCTTATAGCACTGAAGCCAATGTTGACCATCAAATCTTGGAAGAATTCATTGATTTGTTTGGAAATAAGTATATACGGAGACAATTTTGCAATATACATGGTTTACTCCATTTAACTGACTATACTAAGCAATATGGTCCTCGAGATATCGAGATATTAGTCATATAATAATTATATCCTCCCCCCATCGTTCTCTGATAATTTTCTACGAAAAAATTCCGCCTTTTTGAGGATGCGAAATACCCTTATTGAAAAAAAATTACTACACGATGAAGGCAGGTATTTTATGTGTCGAAAATGTGTATAAAGTTTTAAAAGGAATCAGTTTTTGAGAAAAATTTAAATTTATAAACTAAAAAAGTGACAAAAAAATTATCCTAAATTGTCAAAAGAGTGTCCAATAATGTACAAAAGATTCGTGTTAAATTACCTAATCCATATTTAAGAAATAAATTCGCAAAAAAGTCATTTTTTTTTACGTTAATGCGCATTGAAATTTTATGGTGACAAACGGCAGACAAGTGCATTTAGACAGCTGATGTTGAAATTTGTTTACTTGTTAGAAAAAGTGAAATAAAAATGAATAAGAAGAAAATACTAATGGCAATTTTGTTATTTTTAGAAGCTCTTAAAGCGCCCTTCCGTAAAATTGGAAGAGGCTTTCAAGTATCTCCTAAAAATGTAAATATTATATTTAGAGCGTGTTGCATTTTGCACAACTTGCTAAAGATTGAGAACGATGAAGTTTCTTCAGCTTGGATACAAGACGCAGCAGAAGACATCAACCCAATCACACAACAAGATTAGGAGAAAATGATTCAAAAGCGACAGCAATTAGGAATGCCATCGCAATGAGTTTCCAAAACGGTACAAAATACTTTACTTACCGCAGTAGCCATTTGCATTCTAGAATTAATATTTCGTTTAAATTATTTTTTATTATTATTACATTACATACATTTTTCTAAAATAGTTTTCATAATACTTACATATAAACTCTTTTGTATTACGTTACTACTTTGTTGTTCGATTGCATTAACAATTCTCTCAATCAATATTTTCCAGTCCTCCACCACTGTCTTCAGCAATTCGTTTTGTTCTTTCGCCATTTTTATTAGTTCGCCCATGTAATTTTTCTTTTTAGATGTACCCGCTACTGATGTTGAGCTACCCGATGGCGACACTGATGGCGAGTTGTCATTACTGGCGTACACACCGGTTCAGATAACATTGGTCCTGGTGATGCTATAGGTTCAGTTGACATCAGTTCTGGTGATCCCATAGGTATAGATGACAGGAACGGAAGTAATGTTGAATTTGAGGGCCCCGAGGGCCCAACTTTTTTCTTTTTCTCCCTGCGACTTCACAAAAGTTAATAATGTCAAAAAGTTTATGTTGATTCATAGTAGATGCATTTTGTGTGAGATTCCTTATTTTTACATGAACTTCTTTTGGTGTCAATTTGTGTGCCATTTGCACAGATATATCGGCATAGATGTGCAAGTTTCGCTTAGCACGGCGCAAGTCTCCAACTCGTTCACGTCACAAATCAATTGAAACATTTTCGTCACTTTTTGTCCACATTGTTTGTTTCCTGCCATCTAAAAATATTAAAATTAGTTTTTGTAAATATACTAGAACATAATATAATTAGCAATATAAAAACAGCTTAGAAGCCTGACAGACGACAGCGCTAATATGCATTAGCGGGCTTAATTTACATTTATTTGCGCATTTGACTCATGTTAATGCAAGTTTGTAATGCACAAAAATTTCGTGCATTTGGTTGAATTTACCAAATTTGGGGACCTTAATCGAGCAGGTACAATATTTTATAAGAGTGTACAGCTGCTGGCCGATGATATTGATATCGTTCGCCTAAACGTCCGCTTGGACGATGACAACAACTGATGAGTCTACGTTGCGAGTTTTCGAGAGAAAGGTTTTGCGAAATACTTATTATCATTTGCGCATTGGCCACGGCGAATACCGCATTCGATGGAACGATGAGACGTATACGAAATGCGACGACATTGTCATAGGCTAGGTCATGTTGTCTGAATGAACGAAAACACTCCAGCTTTGAAAGAGGAAGAGGGGAAAGAGAAAGAGGAAGACATCAGCTCCGTCAGAAAGACTAGTTGGAGAAGAACCTGTCTTCGATTGGAATCTCCAATTGGCTTCATCTTGCGAAAAGAAGAAACGACTGGCGCACTGTTGTTAACTCAGCTATAGCTGCTTAAGCGGTGTCTACGCCAGTACAAAAGAAGAAGAAGAATATCCAATTACAAGAAATAATTAAATACGGTATCGATGAACAATTTAGAGGAATTACAGGTAAAATATACAACTAACCACGTAAAAATTACATACAAATTAAAGAAGAATACTACAACACAAACGATGTTTTCAAACAGTTATAAAACTGCAGGAAACGAAAACTAGAAAGTTTTTGGATAAATGAAACAATGGTCGATATCCGATCTTTTTATAAGTTTCGTGCATAATTCGAAGCACTTTAGTGAAATGGAAAAGATGTTCCGATTAAAAACATCTTTAGGTGGAAAAACTGGTAGATTAATTCAACATGTACCAGTAACAGAAACAAACTACGAAACCGTTTGGCAAATTCTCCACGAAAGATATGAGAATAGAAGCTACAATTCACAGCACAAGTAGACAGACTTCTTGATCAACCGTCAGCAAATGAAGGAAGTACAGCAAGCATGAAGGAGCTATTAGATACCACCAAGGAATGCATCTATGCTTTAAAAGGACTAAATTTTGATTTGAACAACGAACAAGCCAACATAGCTCGGATAGTGGTTCAAAAACTAGATAGAAAGTCAACGTTTATACAAGCGGAACGTAAAAAATAGGATATGAAAGCTCTAGAAGCAATACGCGGCAGAAAAACAGCTAAATAGAACAATCAAAAGCAGCAACAGCGAACACCTACATTTTATACAGATGCACAATAAATTTTGTATCCTGAAAGGTTCCTGGACATCAAATATTTGAATGCAGAATGTTCCAGGCATTCACTATGATGAATCGTAGTGGATGTTATGTTTGCCTTGGTCACATATACGACGGCAATTGTCCACAATGAGACGAAAGCCTCGGAAACAGCAATACTTCTAGCAACAGCACAGATAAGAGTCAAAGCAGCAAATGGAGAGTACGTGAATTTGAGAGCTCTAATCGATCAAGGATCCTAAATGACTACTATATATTTCCGAAGAAGCAGCTCAAATACATCATTTACCAAAAAGAAGAGAAGTAACTGAACTACAAGGTTTAGGAAATACCACAGTGGGAATATCCAATTTTAAAATCAACATTGAAGTCAAGCCGAGATTCCTAAGCAATGTCGCGGCACTAATTTTGCCGAAATTGGCGAGTGCTCAACGAGACAAAACATTTAAATAGGATATAGAACAATAGAAAAACTATACTTTGGCTGATCCCAATTTTAATAAATCGGATCGAATCAATGTCGTCATTAGAAGTAATATTGTATATATGCTAACATACTAAAAGGAGGCATATTTAAAAAGGATCGACTAGCTCTAGCTACGAAATTAGGCTGGATATAGCGTTAGTCTTACAACGACAGCAGCGGTTACTATAACATTGGAGAAGTTTTGGGAAATAAAAGCAGATGCAGCAAATGAAGATAAATGTATAAAAAATTAAAAAAAAATAGTGAAAATTGAAAATAATCGATTTGTCGTCAGTCTACATTAAAAAAAAAAACTAACATTCTCGAAAACAAGCTATGGCGAGGTTTCTTAATCTTGAGAAAAGGTTAGCTACAAATGACCTGTTAAGAAAACAATATGTATAATTTATGAGATAATATATAAAAATAGGTCACATGGAAAAAGCGAGATAAAATAGATGCGCAAAATACTATTACTATACTAAACTACGAGTAACTTTCGATGCATCCGCAAAAACTACAAATGGAAGCAGTTTAAATGGCATTCTCTTCATAGGACCGAGAAAGATATGTTTGACATTATTGTCAAATGAAGACTTTTGCAATATGTGTTAATAAGAGATGTTGAAAAAATGTTCCGACAATTAAAATAATAGAGAGTGGTCAAGATTCAATAAACGAATGTAAAGTCATTCCGTATGAAATATCAAAACAACTATAAAAATATAGATTTCTCTTAAAAAAGTGGATATCAAACAACAGTAAGATTATGGCAACAATTCCAATAAATGGCGCAAATGAAGTCATACAAATAGCAGAAAATGAAAAGATAAAGACATTGGGTTTTCGTGCTGTCAGAAGCAGCTTTGAAATCGATGAAGAGGTGGTGAGTGTCGATTCTCTTTTCACGGGTCTTTTCCAAGATTTAACGCACGGTGAATATCTGGCCGGTTGTTGATTTTTCAGGTCTAAAGCCACACTGACAAAGTCCAACCAAACTGTTGACGGTGAGCTTTAATCTTTCGCCGTCGTTTTTGAATAGCTCGGCAGGCAATCCATCGGCCCCCGCCTCTTTGTTGTTCTTGAGACGGGTAATTGCTATCCGAATTTCAAAATGGTTGGACAATGGAACGCCTGCTCCATCGTAATCGATTGAGGAATCAGTTTCGAATTCTCTTGACGTTATACTTTTACTGCCATTCAGCAGGCTTGAGAAGTGTGCCCTCCATAATTTTAGTATGCTCTGTGGGTCATTTGCTAGATAATCTCTGGGGGTTCTACAAGAATACGCTCCGGTCTTCTGTTAGTCGCAGCATTTTTTCGTACATGTTTCGAGCCCCACCTCTGTCGGCCAGCTTGTCAAGCTCTTCAATCAATCTCTCTCAATGCGTCTCGCTTCCCTCTTAAACTCTCGTTATATATCCCATCTGGCACGTCGTGGTCTGTTTTCTTCTCGCCGCTGCGAAACAGCGCTCCTCGTCGTATCAGCTGTTTCTTTTTTGATCCGGGGACAACCTGGTAGCTTTTGAAATTGTTTATGCTAGAATCTAGTACTTCAGATAACCATTTTCGGGCCCCGGGGAACACATTTGGGGATGTTTCCCCGTGGAAGCTAAACTTACCGATTGTTGTGCCAAAGAAACCTTCTTTGCTTACCTTGGCGTTAAAGGCGTCAAGCACAATTTTGACGTCGAGGTGGGGGCAGTTCCCATAGGTGCGTTTTTGGTCACATCGTCTTTTTCTTCCGTCGGAGCATGGGTGCAAGTCATCGATATGTTGAAGAACTTCGCTTTGTAGACGAAGCCTCTTTTCCGCCACGAATCCCTCACAGAACTTGCGCTCCTTTATATGGCCACTGCGGTAAATGTCGCAAATACCTACATTCTCATCCGAGGCTGGTGTTTTTTTATGGTTTTTTTTGTCGTGGGGAGTTCCAAATCCAGTGTAAAATCCTGTGGAGGGGATGTTTTGCCTTCTTACTTTAGCTCGACTTCAAACGGATGTTCTTTGGCTACCAAAAAGTCTAGGACTGGAAGTCGAGAGCTGCTTGAGCCATATGTAAAATAATCGTTTCTGGCCACTGCCAAGTGAAGGGTAATCAGAGAGCTTTCCTCACTTGTTTGAACTTCTACAAATGACTGCATCCTCCATTTTGATAATGTACTTAGTTATTACTTCGTACTTTATTTTTATAATTTAACACAACCAACTAAAAAACCGTGCTACTAAATTTATAATTACCGAAATGAAATTTCCGTCGGCATATATATAATTGAATTGTGTTGCCTGTTCGAAATTCTCATAGAAATGAAAACTGAGCTGTCATGAGTATATGAGAAATTTATATGCCAATTTATGTATTTCATAAAAGTGGCCATACACTACACACAAGTGCGTTCGATCGGGATGTGTGCGCATGCGGTTTACTCGTGTATGGGCTTGTGCGCATACCAATCCATGTTCGCAAAAATGTTTTTGATCGGTGTGCGCACTTGTGTGTCGTGTATGGCGCAGTGTGCACACAGAACCTCATTTCTGTCGTGTCGCCGAACAATGAAGATCGCGGACGAACAATGGCAAGTGTTAAGGGGGGAGCCTGCTTTAGAGGCTTCAAAAAATCGATTTTTTTGAGGATTTTTTGGGAGGGAATGAAATACCTGATTCAAGCGAAATTTATAGGCCTTATAGTTATATATTATATTTGAACATCTTTCACAAATTTTTTGGATACGAAATCTTTGATATTCTGTCTTTGGGAAGCAATTGCCCGATGCATTTCGCATGTGCATTTGTCGGACGGCGGGCAGGATGCAGGTCGCAATTTCTATCGAAAACAAAAAACTCAAAAAAATTCATATTTTTAATAATTTATCTTCTAGCTAAACTAAGAAAATTAAAAAAAAAAATGTAAAATTTTAAAAAAAATTTTAAAATTAAAAAGTGGTTTTTGACCAAAAAAATTTTACTTCATGTTGTTTAAAAATATGTTTAAACTTGACTTTTTTTAGTTTTTTAGTTTAAATAGAAGATAATTTTATTCCAAAGATAATAAAATTTGCCCAAATTCTATACGACGTTTACTTTTTCCTATGCTGCCCGTCAATTAAGAATAATCGTGAAAACGAAAATCCGAGAAATCGCGCTTTGCCCAAGCGCTTATACATCTGCTAGACGCTCGGTCACCATTTCCTTTCTTCTTCTTCTTCTTTACTGGCGTAGACACCGCTTACGCGATTATAGCCGAGTCAACAATAGCGCGCCAGTCGTTTCTTCTTTTCGCTACGTGGCGCCAATTGGATATTCCAAGCGAAGCCAGGTCCTTCTCCACTTGGTCCTTCCAACGGAGTGGAGGTCTTCCTCTTCCTCTGCTTCCCGCGGCGGGTACTGCGTCGAATACTTTCAGAGCCGGAGTGTTTTCATCCATCCGGACAACATGACCTAGCGAGTAGCCGCTGTCTTTTAATTCGCTGAACTATGTCAATGTCGTCGTATATCTCGTACAGCTCATCGTTCCATCGAATGCGATATTCGCCGTGGCCAACGCGCAAAGGACCATAAATCTTTCGCAGAACTTTTCTCTCGAAAACTCGCAACGTCGACTCATCGGTTGTTGTCATCGTCCAAGCCTCTGCACCATATAGCAGGACGGGAATTATGAGCGACTTATAGAGTTTGGCTTTTGTTCGTCGAGAAATGAAAACTTTTCAATTGCCTACTCAGTCCGAAGTAGCACCTGTTGGCAAGAGTAATCCTGCGTTGGATTTCCAGGCTGACACTGTTGGTGGTGATAATACTGGTTCCTAAATAGACGAAATTATCTACAACTTCAAAGTTATGACTGTCAACAGTGACGTGGGAGCCAAGTCGCGAGTGCGACGACTGTTTGTTTGATGACAGGAGATATTTCGTCTTGCCCTCGTTCACTGCCAGACCCAGTTGCGTTGCTTCCTTGTTCAGTCTGGAGAAAGCAGAACTAACGGCGCGGGTGTTGAGACCGATGATATCAATATCATCGGCATACGCCAGCAGCTGTACACTCTTATAGAAGATTGTACCTGCTCGATTCAGTTCTGCAGCTCGAATAATTTTCTCCAGCAGCAGATTGAAGAAGTCGCACGATAGGGAGTCGCCTTGTCTGAAACCTCGTTTGGTATCGAACGACTCGGAGAGGTCCTTCCCGATCCTGACGGAGCTTTTCGTGTTGCTCAACGTCAGTTTACACAGCCGTATTAATTTTGCGGGGATACCAAATTCAGACATCGCGGCATAAAGGCAGCTCCTTTTCGTGCTGTCGAAAGCAGCTTTGAAATCGACGAATAGGTGGTGGGTGTCGATTCTCCTTTCACGGGTCTTTTCCAAGATTTGGCGCTTGGTGAATATCTGGTCGGTTGTTGATTTACCAGGTCTGAAGCCACACTGATAAGGTCCAATCAGTTTGTTGACGGTGGGCTTTAATCTTTCACACAATACGCTCGACAGAACCTTATATGCGATGTTGAGGAGGCTAATCCCACGGTAGTTGGCGCAGATTGTGGGGTCTCCTTTTTTATGGATTGGGCATAGCACACTTAAATTCCAATCGTTGGGCATACTTTCGTCCGACCATAGTTTGCAAAGAAGCTGATGCATGCACCTTATCAGCTCTTCGCCGCCGTATTTGAATAGCTCGGCCGGCAATCCATCGGCCCCTGCCGCTTTGTTGTTCTTCAGGCGGGCAATTGCTATTCGAACTTCTTCATGGCAGGGTAATGGAACGTCTGCTCCATCGTCATCGATTGGGGAATCGGGTTTGCCTTCTCCTGGTGTTGTGCGTACACTGCCATTCAGCAGGCTGGAGAAGTGTTCCCTCCATAATCTAAGTATGCTCTGGGCACCGGTGACTAGATCACCTTGGGGGGTTCTACAAGAGTATGTTCCGGTCTTGAAACCTTCTGTGAGTCGCCGCATCTTTTCGTAGAATTTTCGAGCATTACCCCTGTCGGCCAGCTTATCGAGCTGTTCGTACTCACGCATTTCGGCCTCTTTCTTCTTCTGTCTGCAAATGCGTCTCGCTTCCCTCTTCAACTCTCGCTATCTATCCCATCCCGCACGTGTTGTGGTCGATCGTAACGTTGCGAGGTAGGCAGCCTGTTTTCTCTCCGCTGCGACACGGCGCTCCTCGTCGTACCAGCTGTTCTTTTGCACTTTTCGAAAACCAATGGTTTCGGTTGCAGCTGTACGTAAGGAGTTTGAAATGCCGTCCCACAGTTCCCTTATACAGAGTTGTTGACTAGTGCTCTCAGAGAGCAGGAGTGCAAGCCGAGTAGAAAATCGTTCGGCTGTCTGTTGTGATTGCAGCTTCTCGACGTCGAACCTTCCTTGTGTTTGTTGGCGTGCGTTTTTTGCTGCACAGAGGCGGATGCGAATTTAGGCTGCAACAATATAGTGGTCCGAGTCGATATTAGGACCTCGGAGCGCACGAGTTATGTTCGTGTATTAAATGTACACGACGTTTATTTGTGAGAATGAATCTTAAGACTGCTTACAATATGCTTATAAAGCTTACAAGAGACCTTAATATCGTACATATGTATTATGTATCGTAATGACTAATGCTTACAATATGCTTATAAAGCTGAATATCGAACATATGTATTATATATCGTAATGAGAGGGATAGTTGCCAGACTGTTATGTTAGGCTACGTAACTTCCCCCCCGTTAAAATTGAAGTTTACATGAATTGTGATATAATATCATAAGTAATCAGTAATAGAAATACAATTAATTTTTTTTTTATAATAATTAAATAAATCAAATATTTTCATATATCCATAAAATTTTTAATTTTTTTTTTACAATTTTTGTTTGTTTTTACATATATTTCTATTAGATTCAAATTGAAGTTTACATGAATTGTGATATAATATCATAAGTAATCAGTAAGAGAAATACAATTAATTTTTTTTTTTATAATAATTAAGTAAATCAAATATTTTCATATATCCATAACATTTTAAATTTTTTATTCTTACAATTTTTGTTTGTTTTTTACATATATATCTATTAGATTCTTATTTTTTGTTTGTGTTTGTTATCCATTTATTAATTTTTGTGTTTTTTGTTGTTTTAGGTAATTTCTTGTATGTTAAATTTATCATGAAATTTATATTTTCTTTTAATATTTTTAGCATGTATATTATTCAATTCATTAAATATAAACTTCGGTTGTTCTTTATGACGAACATTTTTATAATTTTTAATGTAACCCTTACTCCTGTTTTCTTGGTAATTTTCTCTATCCAGATTTCTTTTATTCAAATATCTATTCTTTTCATTAATCATTTTTGTGTATATATTTGTTTTGTTACAATTTCCTGATTCTACATTAATTGGTTTTTCTTTTGTAATGGAATGGTATGAATTATTGTAGTATTCAATGGATTTGCTTACTTTTTCTTTAATGCCTAACAAGTTATTTTCTATGTTTAACATCCTAATTTTTTCAGTTAGTGTATTATGTAACCTCTCGATGTCGGCGTTTCCAGTATGATTATTTGGTTTTGTTAGATGTAAATTTATATTTTCTGTTCTGAGGTAATCCCTAATGTTTACGCTTTTAAATTCGTTGTCTGTTATCAGTTTTTCGAAATGTCCTTTCTGTGATTGGTATTGTCTTAGTTTCTCAATTATTGTTTGGTGATTTCTGTCCTCAAGGTAGTAGGCAGTAGCAAATTTTGAAAATCGATCTATAAATGTTAAAAAATTTGATTTTGAATTCGTGTAAATGTCCATATGTATGATCTGATTTTTATCCTTTGGGGTTTCGGTCATTGCGAACTTAGGTTTCACTGGTTTGCGATCGTATTTTATTCTATTGCATGTAACGCAATTATTAATATACTTCTGTATCAAAGTTTTTAAATTTGGATAATATATAAATTTTTTCAATCCTTCGTAGTTTTCGTTAATACCAGTGTGACCTGTTTCGTTTTTATGGTACATGTGAATCTGTTTAAAGGTTTCGTTTTCTGAAGCCATATCTTTTGCGTTGTAAGAACATCTGAAAAATTTGAAATTTGGTTTACTTTTGTATATATCAAAAATTTTTTGTTGTAAAATATTGTATTTTTTATCGTCGAGATCTGTATAAATTCCAATTCTTGAACCTGAAATGTTTCTTTCTAAAATTTTTTCTAAATTATTACTTAGATCTTCTAAACTGATGTAAATCTTTTTTTTATTATTTATAATTTCGGATTCTTTACTTTTAGTGTTTGTAAATATTATTTGAACAGGAAATCTATTTACTACTGTGTCTAAAATACCAATGTAATTATTTCTATCTTCAGCATCGGAATGCATTGAAATTGTATCGTCACTAGCGTTATTATTTAAAGAGCTTGAACTGTCGTCATTACCTACGTTTATTTCATGAGTATCAGAATTGATTCTGCTTAAAAAATCTGCTACGTGGTTATCTCTTCCCTTAATGTAATCGATGTTTAGATTGTAATCGCTTAGTTTAACTAACCATCGGTAAAGCCTTGGATTAGCATCTTTTCCTTGCGTTTTTGTATACAACCATTTTAGAGGCTGGTGATCGGACGTAATATTAAATTTAACGCCATACAAATATGGGCGAAAATATCCGACAGCCCAGACAATAGCCAACAGCTCTTTTTCTGTGACCGAATAATTACGCTCATGGTCGTTTAAAGTTCGACTGGCAAAACAAACAGGATGTTTGTCCTGCTGCAACACTGCTCCGATTGCGAAGGAGCTGGCATCGGTTGCCAACTCAAAACGTTTGCTAAAATCCGGATACTTAAGTACTGGAATTTCTGTAATTATTTTCTTTAGTTTTTCAAACGAATTGATAAAATTTGGATCATTTATATTTATTTTGGCGTCTTTCTTTAGAAACTTTACCATCGGGTACGCTACATTTGCGAAATCCCTAATAAATTTGCGATAATAGCCGCACATACTGAGAAACGATTTTATTTGTTTAACGGATTTTGGAATCTTTAGTTCTAAAATAGTTTTTATTTTATTACGCCTTCAGGTGTCAAAATGTGACCTAGGTATAGGGTTTCTTTTGAAAAAAATTTACATTTATTGATTTGGATTTTTAGTTTCGCTTCTCTTAACTTCGCCAAAACTTGTTTGATACATGTTCGTCAAAACTGGTGGAAAAAATTAGTATATCGTCCAGATATACAACACAAAATTTGTTAATAAAATCTTTTAAAATACTGTTAATAAGTCTTTGAAACGTTGCTGGAGCATTTTTTAAACCAAACGGCATCCGAACGTATTCGTAATGTCCGTAGGGGGTAGAAAAAGCAGTTTTCAACTGGTCTTCTTCTTTGACGAGGATTTGGTGAAATCCTTTTGCTAAATCTATCGTCGAGAAGTACTGTGCTCGTCCAAGTTTGTCTAGTATACTGTCGATGTTCGGTATTGGAAATTTGTCGTCCGTTGTAATTTCGTTTAATTTGCGGTAGTCTACTACTATTCTCCATTTCTTCTCGCCTGTTATGTCTGTCTTCTTGGGTACGATCCATAAGGGGCTATTATAAGGAGAGTTACTTTCTTTTATAATGCCTTGTTTCAGCATATCTCTAATTTGTGCAGTTACTTCTTTTTCGTGTATTTGAGGATATCTATAAGTTTTTGTATAAATTGGTCTGTCGGTAGTTGTTTTTATTTCGTGTTTTGTTATGTTAGTGTAACTTAACTGCTGGCCTTCTGTGTAGACTAAATCGTGATAATTATTGAGTATTTTGTTTAAAGCGCTCTTTTCTTCTGTATTTAAATTCTTATACAAGTTTTGTAAAACTTTTTCATTTATATTCATTGTATTTAAATAATGAAACTCATTTATTTTACTGTATTGATAATCTTTCACAAATTTAATTTCGATGTTATTTATAGTGATACTTTCTTTGTCCATGTTAATAATTGCCTTAAGTGGTTTTAAAATATTTTGTCCTAGAATTGCATCAAAAGTTTTTCCCTCAAAGCTGGTTAACTTCCATGACATTGTTGCATCTTTTTCAAATTCTTTTGGTAAGTTAGTAATAATTTCAAAATTAATTTTGGTTTCGCTATTTAAAGATTTAGATTTTAATGGAACTTGAAGTGGAATTCTTTTGTAATAAGGTAGTATTTTTTCATTTAAAAGTGAAGTAGTTGAGCCAGTGTCTACTAAACATAAAACAGTATTATTTTCTATGTGTAGCTCTATTATGGGTAATGTTCCCTTGAGGCTATAGCATGAAAATTTGAAACTTGGTTTCTATCGTAACCGGTATTCATTGGCTCACTTTTTCTAAAATTTGAGCTATTATATTGATTGGAATTTTGCAACCGAAGTTTATTATTAGCTTGACTTGAATAATTCTTTGTTTCTTGCCTTGGCCAAGAATTTTTATTTTGATTAGGATAGAATTTCTGATTTTTATTATAATTTCTCAAATATTGCTGATTTATTTTATATTCTTGTTGATCTCTGTTATAGTTGTAACTTGAATCTGTATGTCTACTTTGTTTTGCATGGTTATAGTAATCATCATTGAAATTTATACTGTTACACTTATTCTGATTACGAATTAAACCTTCGCTTTCTAATAAATTATAAGCATCTGATAAACGATTTATATTCCTATTTATAATTATCGAAGCCAAATTAGCGTCTATATTATTCAAAAATGTTCTTAAAATAATTTTTTCATTATTTATAGGACTAAATTCTATTGGTTTATTTACATCGTATTCAAATTTCTCGTTTAGTTTGTATAATATATTAATTAACAATTCAAAATAAGTTCTAATGCTAGGATGTCGAAGTGCAAATGCTTGCTGGTAAAGTTGATGGTATGTCTCTTTAATGCCGAAAGTTCTAATTAGAGTTGCTTTCATTTCAATCCAGTTTGCATCTGGCGATATAGTACGAATTGCATGTAATGCCTTACCTTGAATTTTATTTAGGATTACCCTTCGGTATACATATTCGCATGCTGTTGGATCTGTGTACAGCATTGCCAGTACGGCGTCGACTTCTCGTAAAAATGAAGAGAGAGCATATATGTCGTCTCCGCGGAATTCGTGAACTCTGTGTGCATCTTTCACAATGTCGCTCACTGACAGCTGCAACGCTGACAATGCTGGTCGGTTCTCACTGGAACTGTTTGGATGAGTTGCCATTGCCGGTTGGTTCTCACTGGTTCTAATTGGATTAATTGTTATTGCCGGTGGATTCTCACTGGAACTAATTGGATTAGTTGTCATTGCCAAGTACCGCTAGTTGGACCGTTGGTTGGATTGTTGGAGTTGATCATCCGATCACAAAACTGTTGTTATGTATTATATACTTCTTTGGCCTTATTGTTTGCTACCATGTGGTGACATAAAGGTTATGTTACAACGTGGCATTTATAATATGATATATTTTATTTTGCACATTAGCGATGATAATTTACTGATAGTTCACAAATTGTCTATTTTGAGTTTGTATATTTTGTTGATTTTAACTTCATTAGTTTACGGATTTTGAGTTTTGACTTATTTTATTTCGATATGATAATAGTTTTTTTTTTTTTTTTTGAATGGTAGTATAAAAAAGAGTGAATTGCCGAATTATGTAATTTAGAAGCTGTTTTCATTTATTTTAATTTAATTTTTTGAAATTTCGGAGTATGGTACTGAATTTCGAATATTAAATACAGTTTTTCACGAAGCCGACTTTTTTATAAACCACTCTGCTTAACTCATTAAAAATGACTTTTGGGTATAAGTAGATTCCTTTTTGCGACTGCGCCAGTTATGTTCGTGTATTAAATGTACACGACGTTTATTTGTGAGAATGAATCTTAAGACTGCTTACAATATGCTTATAAAGCTTACAAGAGACCTTAATATCGTACATATGTATTATGTATCGTAATGACTAATGCTTACAATATGCTTATAAAGCTGAATATCGAACATATGTATTATATATCGTAATGAGAGGGATAGTTGCCAGACTGTTATGTTAGGCTACGTAACTCACGCACATCTAAAACACTGGAAACGTGTCTTCCATCTTTTCCTTTCTAGCTTCGATAATATTTAGAATTCCCATCTATAACTATGTGGACATATTCTTAGTCATTTTTTAAATAGATTTAAGCAAAAAAAAATCGATTGTTTGAAGGTTCTACTAGAATGTTTCGCTTGCCTGTGGCACATGTTCACTGTGTGAAGAACGAACTCAAAATGGATTTGTGTGTCGTGTATGGGCGAAACGAATTCACACAGATCGAACCCACATGTGTGTCGTGTATGGGCCGTGTAAGCAATATGGAGTCTCCACAGGCAATACTTAAGGAAGGCATACACGCACCAATTAGTTCGTAGATTGAGTTGGGCTAGAAATTGCCCTTGTCGCTACATACGACACAACTTTTAACACAATTTTGAGGCCAACTTCATTTTAAAAACTCACTTCGTTGCTTAACGGGGTATCTCGACAGGATAAAATCTATATACATATATAAAACTTATTTTATCATATTGCGAAATGCCGTGGGGTAGGTAGCTGATGTCATAGATAACTTGACTTGATAACGAGACTCTTTGGTTCGAGAGAGAGCTGTCAAAACTCACATTTTTTATAACATTTGCCAATGATGCCACTGCTGAAAAATATTAGCTTGGGTATTTAATAAATTAAACAAAACACTAAATTAAACACTGTGAAAATGCATGCATATATAAATTCTGAAATACAAAATCATTAATTAATTTACATAAATATTTATTTTGTCAACATATTTTCGCACAGTTCAATGAAATTTAGTTTCACACTATTTTCGTCAAGTAATTATGGCGCTGCTCTTCTGGCATCCCGCCTTTTTCACTAACTGCAGGTTGACGGCACCCTGATTGTGTTTTGTTGCCAGCTCAGAAAACAGATCAGGGTGCCCTGCCAGATGACAAGCGAGAGAGCAAGAAAAGAGATTCTGATCAAGTTATCTATGGCTGATGTAGCGCATGTTTTGAGCTCTTGAACTGTTTAAATCTTTTATGAGGAAAATAAAAAAAGGATTACGATCCTTTTGTTTACCAATGTATTTCTGGGAAAATAAGAGTTCATATTTTTAGACTACTATATAATAATTGTAGCATAAACTTTAAATACCAATTAAAATAATAAATTTAAAATGAGAAATGATATTTTGCTTGTATAAGTTTATTAAATTTAAGACTTTGCTCATTCCTAACCCAATTTGCATAATTATTCTGTAAATTAACAATATTAAACTGAATATTAATTTTTTTGAAAAATGTTATTTTGAAAATGTACTTTATTTTATTTTTATAATATAACACAACACAATCGTTTTAACATTCGCTCTTCTAAAATTCATACTACCGAAATGAAAATGCCGTCGGCATATGTGTAAATGGGATAAACTAATTAGTTTACCATATATTGTAAGCAATAAGCAATATAGAGTCTCCACTGGCAATAGGCACGGTAATACAGTTAGTAAGACATAGATTTTATCCTGTCGAGATGCCCCGTTATGGGCGCGCAATGTAACTGAACAGTGAAAAACGCTACTCCCTTCTCTCTTTGACGTGGGATGACGTGAGAATCCGCGACATTTGGATTTTGCCGCAGCAAACGTCGCAGCTGATTGCTCTCTCACAACACAGGGTTGCCAATACCGATAGACTGCAGTAATTATTAACTTTTATAATTCAATCTGTTCAACATGTTTGAAATTTTGTTAAAATAACTCAAAATCAGAGTCGAATGCTATCATTTATGAATATATAAACTATTTTTAATAGTTTGTTTTCAGCTTTGATATTTTATATTGTAAAAAAATTGTAATTGAAAACAAAGATGTGCCAAAACTATTTATGAGTATTGGGCAATGAAAACAAAGCAAAGATGGCAGATTTCTGCGTTTTTACCACGTTTTTCACTGTGCACACATTTTGCCGATAAGGAAGGAAAAGGAAGGAAGGGAGTAGCGTTTTTCACTTTGACAGCCGAAATAAAATGGCGAAATCGTTTGAAATCGCACGACCTACCCAAACACGATCTAACTAACGCAACCAACTTTGCATAATATGAAAAAATTTTGATATTCATCCAATCGGTTGGTACAACTCATACAACTGCACCATATACGTAACAATCAGTTGTACAATTCGATGAAATTGGTACAATAATTGGTGCGTGTATGCCTTGCATTAGTAGACCATAATTTTTTGCGTGTCGAGACCGCTTGTACTAAGCGGTCTCCTGTCTCGACAGGAAAAAATCTATGTCTTACTAACTTGTTTTCCCTGCCTATTGCCTGTGGAGACTCCATATTGCTTATTTCTTACAATATATGGCAAACTAATTAGTTTAAGATATATTGTAAGCAATAAGCTGTCACTTCAGCAGTTTGACACCGCAGTTTTCATTTCTATGAAAATTTCGAAGAGGCAACATATCCCATTTACACATATGTATGCCGACGGCATTTTCATTTCGCTAATATGAAATTTAAAAGATCGAATATTAAAACGATTGTGTTATGTTATAAAAATAAAGTACATGTTCAAAATAACATATTGTTACGAATTTACTCTTGCTAGTTTACTTTGTTAGGTTCGTATCTCTGGATTGACAAATAAAATCAACACTGTTTAATTTAATTCAACAACTCTTTATTTCACAACTCGTCTACACTATAGCAGTTTACGCTGGCGCTGCCACGGCTTATATAGCCACGCACTTCTCGCTGATGCCGACGTGTCCTTCTAGAATATCGCGTCTGGAAATTACCAGAACATACGGCTATACGGCGCCAGACGCAAGCAGACAGTCGCGGCGCCAGACTCAGCAATTGTTTAACTAGACAAGCAGACAGCCGTGGCGCCAGATGTCTACAACAAGACAAATGCTATTCCATATACCTACAACTATTGTTCATAATCAGGGATGCATATAGTAATACAAATACAACTTAATACTACTTTTGTAACACTGCCCTCCACTAAAGCCTAATCGTCCCGATTAGGTACAAATCCTCTTGAACCAAATGGGGCGAGCCTCTCCAAATGTACTACTTTCATTTTACATCTTGCTTTCCCATTTCTTTGTATGCGGTATACCACGTCATTAAGTCGTTTCATCACCATATAGGGTCCTTCCCAGGCTGTCTGCAGTTTCGGGGACAAGCCTTTCTTTCGAAGTGGATTGTACAACAGGACCAGATCACCTTCTTCAAAACCTTTTGAATTTGCCGCTTGATCGAACCGGTCCTTCATCTTATTGCTCATCAGATGCGTAAGCTGTCTTACCATTAGATGCAATTCATTCATTTCTTCCTTTAAGGCAGAACAATAATCTCCATCATTTCTTACAGCTGTAGGATTCGTTCCAAACTTAAGATCAGCAGGGAGTCGCAGATCAGATCCAAAAATAATCTTTGCTGGCGTGTAACCAGTTGTCTCGTGCTTTGCTGAACGATACGCCAGCAGGAACATCTGGATGCACTTGTCCCAATTCCGTTGATCTTTATTAACGATTTTCCGCAGATGTTCTTCGAGCGTTCGGTTGAATCTCTCTACCATCCCATCTGATTGTGGGTGTAACGCTGTTGTCCGTGTCTTGTGGATGCCCAATAATGTACAGACTTCTTGGAAAATGGAAGATTCGAAATTCCTGCCTTGATCTGAGTGTAATTCGACGGGCACTCCGAACCTTGTTATCCAATTTTCTACAAACGCTTCGGCTACTGTCTTCGCTTCTTGGTTTGGTAAGGCATATACTTCTGGCCATTTACTGAAATAGTCCATGACAACCAGTAGATATTTGTTTCCGGCCGTACTGGTTGGGAACGGACCTGCAAGATCCATTGCGACTCGTTCAAATGGTGATCCCACGTTGTACTGTTGTAGCCTACCGCGACTTTTGGCTTTAGAGCCTTTAGCTGCCATGCACTCTACGCAATTACTTATCCATTCTGCTATGGAATCTCGACAGCCGATCCAGTAGAACCGTTGTTTAATCTTCTCTATAGGTGCCCTTCACTAGGTCCATTGTGATATTCTTTCAATACTTTCGGGATCATGGACTTCGGTACTATGATCAGCAGACGAGACTGTTTGCCATCTTCGCTTTCCCAGGTACGATGAAGGTATCCATTAACGAGGTTTATGCTGTTCCATTGGGCCCAATATGCTTTTGCAGTTGGACTCTCGCTACTTATTTGTTCCTTTGGTGGTCGTACCCCATTTTCTTTGGCTTTATTGCATTATCAGCTTTGCAAGATCAGGGTCCTCCAGCTGATTGATTCTGATGCGGTGAGGAGTCCAATCATCTTCAAGTTCTATATTCAGTAATCGCACGTCGATTATACCTTCTTTTCCTTCTGATTTGGAGCAATGTTTACATTCCAGTGGACAAGGGCGACGTGATAATGCATCCGCATTTTTGTGGTGAATCCCCTTTCGATGTTCCGTTTCGAAGTCGTAATTCTGTAATCTTTCGATCCATCGTGCAATTTGGCCTTCCGGATTCCTAAACTTAATAACCATTTTAATGCTGCATGATCAGTCCTCAGCAAGAATCGTTGTCCATACAAATACTTGTGGAAATGTTTTACACATTCCACCACAGCTAGTAGTTCTTTTCGCGTCACACAGTAGTTTTTCTCTGGTTTCCCGAGCACTCTGCTGTAATACCCAATTACTCTTTCTTGTCCGTCGATGAGCTGAGACAGGACACCTCCAATTCCATAAGCGCTCGCATCTGTATCCAGGATGAATTTCTTTCCAGGTATTGGATAAGCTAACATCGGTGCCGTACAAAGTAGTTCTTTCAGCTGCTCAAACGCTTTTTCTTGTTCCAACTGCCATACAAACGGGCGATTCTTCTTTGTTAAATCATGTAAACTTCTAGCCACGTTCGCAAATCCAGGTACAAAACGGCGGCAATACGTGCATAAGCCGAGGAAGCTGCGGAGTTCATGTATGTTGGTGGGTTGAGGCCTATCTTTAACTGCTTATATTTTTCCCTCCTCGGTGTGAATCCCCTCAGTTGACACTTTATGTCCGAGATATGTGACCTGCTTCTTCCATAATGAACACTTTTTGGGATTCAAGCGTAATCCGGCTGATGCTATTCGCTGAAAGACTTCCTCTAGATTTTTCAGATGATCATCAAAACTTTTTCCCATGATGATAATGTCATCAAGATACACCAAACATGTCTTCCAGTTGAGTCCTTTTAACACATGTTCCATCAGTCGCTCGAACGTTGCAGGCGCATTACATAACCCAAATGGCATCACAGAGAATTCCCATAACCCGTCGCCCATACTGAAAGCGGTCTTTTCACGGTCACGTTCATCAATCTCGACTTGCCAATATCCACTTTGTAGATCTAATGTAGAAAACCATTTCGCTCCAGACAAGGTGTCTAATGTATCGTCGATTCTCGGTAGAGGATAACTGTCTTTCTTTGTGATATCATTCAACTTCCTATAATCTACGCAGAAACGGGTGCTACCATCTTTCTTTTTAACTAAGACGATAGGTGAGCTCCATGGACTTATTGAAGGTTCGATTACACCGTTTTTGTGCATGTCTTCAATAATTTTGTTAGCATCTTCACGTTTTGCTAGTGGAACCCTACGCGGAGCTTGCCGGATTGGTTTAGCGTCTCCGGTATTTATGCGATGTTTGACAATGCTCGTTCTTCCTGTGTTGTTTCCTTCGTTTGCAAATATGGATGCGTATTTTTCTAATAGTTTTTCTGCTTTTAATTTTTCATTTCCATGCAGTTCGTTCAGCAAATTATTTAGGAGTGTAGGACTTATCTGCTGTGGCTCAATAGTAGGCTTCTGTTGTGACTGTTCGCATCGTGCTATTGCACTTATATTCTGGCACTGTCCAATTACTGCTCCTTTCTTCAGACTTATAGGCGTGTTGAATTCATTCACTACTCTGACCGGAATGGTGGCGTCTTCTCTAATTTTCACAAGCGTTCTTCCTACCAATATGGGTGTATCTATTTTTGTTGGTTCCACAATCCACAATTCTTCAGTCCCACCTCCTCCATTCACTTTAGCCCATACAATCGCCTCAGATTTTGGTGGAATACTCTGATTATCATCAACAATCACCCTCTTACTTTCAACGTTGGTCACATATCCGGTGTTTATAGGCATCTCCATGTTCTGGCAAAACAGCATTTGCTTGTTTAAATCCGAAGTAACCCCGTGATCAATCATGAAATCTACTCCCATTATAATTTCCTCTCCGGTGGCCGTTCGAAGCTTGCAACCGACTAATGGTTCAACCGTTCTTCTTGCCACATCCGGTCGGATATTCGAATGTGTGGCACCAGTATCCAAAGTAAGCGTTGACAGTCGTCCATTTACCATGCCGTTGATAGTAAGATTGTTGTCATGGCGACCTATTCGTGATATCGAGATGGCGGGGCAAATAGTTGTGGGAACCAGCTCACGCCCCTTTGAACTGTTCCGTTTTAGTTTAACGACTTGTGAGATGTGGATGCTCCGTCCTCGTTATCTGTTGGTTGTTTCCGTTTTGATGGGTTTACCTTTATATTGCAATTTCGGGCAAAGTGACCCGCTTTTCCACAGTTGTAACATCTGCCTGTTGTATTTACTCGCGGTGCAGCGATTGTCTTCAGAGTCTTTAATATTTCCTCCATCAGCGCCGGTTGTTCCATTTCAACCCTTTGTACTTTGTGTGCTGGTTTACTTAGTAGGGAAGCTGTTTCCTGTGTGAGGGCGTGCAAACCCTTTTCAGCAAACGTTCTTTTTGGCAATGCATATGTGGCGCGTTTGGTGTCCACATCACGAATTCCATTTATGAAACATTGAATTTTTACCCTCTCAATGTAATCCACAGGTGCATCTGCATTTGCCAAATGAGCCAGTCGTTCTATTTCAGTTGCGAACTCTTGCAATGACTCGTTCATTTTCTGACCCCTATTTTGCAGTTCGATCTGGTATATTTGTTTCCGGTGCTCACTACCATATCGTCTTTCTATCGCACTCATCAATGCCTCATAGTTGTCCCTTTCAATGATACAAACAAGGACGCCACCTTGTCCGCTGCATTCCAATTATTGGCCATTGCTGTCTTTTCAAATTGAAGTTTGAAAATTTGAAATGGAATACTTCCATCGAATGTGGGTGCCTTCAATTTTTGATTATTTGTTGATGGTGCAGGGCCATGTAGTTGCAGTTCTCGCACACGATTACTCAGTTGAAGAAATTCTGATCTTAAATTTTCTTCGTCATTTTTTATTGTGCTTAATTCGTCTTCAAATTTTGAAAATTTCTCTTGCACTTGTGTATTATTTTCTGTAATCTGTTGTACCAAACGCTTTTCTAACTGTGTATTATTTTCAGTTATTTGTTGTGTAAGGCGAGACTCTAACTGTGATGTATTTTCAGCTATTTGCGTTATTTGCTGTGCCAGACGATTTTCTACCTGCACTGCATTTTCTGCATTTTCGGCTATTTGCTGTGCCAGACGATTTTCTGTTTGCACTACATTTTCTGCCATTTGCTTAATAGCCACTAACAACGTGTTCATGTCTACACTTGATGATGTTCGTTGTTCTTCTACTTTCTCTTCTACCTTTGTAGAAGTTTCTGGCCCAACAAATTCGAACTCGTCCACATTAATTCCATCCGCTTCCATTGCTTCACGTAATCGTGCCTGCAGATCCGCCTTTTGCCCGCTTATCGGCAAATTACGCTCCTCCAGTTCCTTTTTTAATTGCTGAATTCTCAATTCTCCGAATTTAACCATCTTGAATTTGGATTATTTGACAATCCCACTTCTGACACCAATTGTTACGAATTTACTCTTGCTAGTTTACTTTGTTAGGTTCGTATCTCTGGATTGACAAATAAAATCAACACTGTTTAATTTAATTCAACAACTCTTTATTTCACAACTCGTCTACACTATAGCAGTCTACTCTTAGCACTGATTGATTACGTTGGCGCTGCCACGGCTTATATAGCCACGCACTTCTCGCTGATGCCGACGTGTCCTTCTAGAATATCGCGTCTGGAAATTACCAGAACATAATGCTATACGGCGCCAGACGCAAGCAGACAGTCGCGGCGCCAGACTCAGCAATTGTTTAACTAGACAAGCAGACAGCCGTGGCGCCAGATGTCTACAACAAGACAAATGCTATTCCATATACCTACAGCTATTATTCATAATCAGGGATGCATATAGTAATACAAATACAACTTAATGCTACTTTTGTAACAATATTTTCAAAAAATTAATATTTAGTTTAATATTGTTAATTTACAGAAAAATTAAGGAATGAGCGAAGTCTTAAATTTAATAAACTTATACAAGCATAAATAATCATTTCTCAATTTAAATTTATTATTTTAATTGGTATATAAAATTTATGCCAGAATTATTATATAGTAGTCCATAAATATGAATTCTTATTTTCCCGGAAATACATTTGTAAAAAAGGGATCTTCATCCTTTTCTTATTATCTTATTTTTCCCAGAAATACATTTGTAAAAAAAGGATCTTTATCATTTGTTATTATTGTATTTTTCCCAGAAATACATTTGTAAACAAAAGGATCGTAATCCTTTTTTTATTTTCCTCATAAAAGATTTAAACAGTTCCAGAGCTCAAAACATGCGCTACATCAGCTCGAACCTACCTACCCTGCGCCTTTGCGCAAATGATTATGTTATGATAACAAATGCCCACATGCAGATTTGGCAATGGCAATAGCAATAGATTTGACAGTTAGTAAGACATAGATTTTATCCTGTCGAGACGGCCCGTAAACAGCTTCAGTGACATGAAAATCTTTGACAAAAACCTGTGTGTGAACGCTCTCTTATATACATATGTACATATATACGTATTTATTAGATATGTACGAATACATATATTATTATGCCTGAGAATTTGTAATTAAGAACGAGTTTTTGGTGTTTTAATAGGATGAAAATAAACGAAAAAAATTTGTGTGTTTTTGCCACTTCTCCTCCCTTTGATTGCGAAGGATTTTTGAATAAGCGGGGTGAAATAAATAAGGCTTTCCAAAGGCGATATTTTGTACTGAAGGGAAATTTATTATTTTATTTTGAGAAAAAAGGAGATAAAGAACCATTAGGACTCATAATTGTAGAAGGTTGTACAATAGGTAATCAACAAAAAGATAAATGAAATTGTTTATTACAATTAACAGTTTTATTTTATTTGGCTTCAGAATTATCCGAAGAAAGCGATCAGTACTGCTTCGAAATAGCTTTCAATGGCAACCGAACTTATATCTTAAGTGCAGATTCGCAGGAAATGATGGAAAATTGGATGAAAGCGTTGACGTGTGCTGGTTATGAGTACAAAAAATTGGTTGTGGCGGAACTACAGCGACAATTAGAGGAAATTGAATTTTCTCGTAATAGTAAGTTATAATTAATATATGACTTCTATTATTATACAGTGAACCAAGAAAACTTGTACAGAAAAATGGTTTGGCTTTGAAGTGTCTTATTTTCTCGGCTGCGATTTAGAATAGCATCCCCGGATTTCGGGGTTAAAATGGGTTAGTACGGATAGAGGAGGTCCTCCAGATCAAGAATATATGGGGAAACTTTAGTATACCGTCCCGCGATTTCAGGGTTAAAAGTGATATGGTTGAATAGGGCTGATGCTCCAGATTAAGAAAATATATGTATAATTGCGCCGCAAACTTATAGTTTTCGAGATATTTGCATTTAAAGTTGAAAATTTTGCAAATTTTATCTTGCAATTTCTCGATTTCTAGTAATTATTTATTTCATATTATGCACTTATACTTCATTACATTGTTTCCACATATTTATTTTTTAGTAATTATTTAGTTATTTGCTTAAATAAGCATTTTATATTTTACACAAATTTCATTCCATGCACAATAACAAAAGTATTCCGTGTTGACAGATAATAAGTGTAGTAAGTAAGCTCTATCCAACCATACCACTTTTAACCCTGAATTCGTGGGATGGTATACTAAAGCCGACCCAAATCATCTATTTAAAAAGCGTGTTTCTCCAATTTTTAATGCGTTTTACACTTATAGTTTATACTTTTATATCCACTACCACTACACTAATTCGTTTCTTATAATTTATTTTATATTAAATAGTGCAAAAAGAAATTCTCTTGTTAAATAATACATTTTGATTATATGCAATAATATTAGATATGCTTTCAAAGTTTGGCCAACGTAAGTGTACAAATTTTTTATTGCCTGCACAAAAATGAGATATTTTATTTTTTGACAATCGTGCCCATCAAGTTTGATTCACTTTTAATTTTTTTTTTATAAAAACACGAAAAATACGTAGCATTCTTATATTGTTACTCTTGGTTGCAGTTTAAAAGCTGAAATAGTTTAACCAAAGTCAAAACATCTCTCTATACATCTTTTTTTTGTCACTTTATAGCTCTTATATAGAAATTTAATAAAAAAAAAAAAATTATAACAGGAGAGAAAGTAAATAACTTAAATATTAATTGCAGAAATTATTACCGAGGCCACTTCCGCAACTAATGTACCAAGACCACCACCACGAAGGTACAACCCATTCAATCGACCAGCACCTCCCCTGCCAGGCCTTAGCAATAATAATAAAGTCTCCTCAGAACCATTTATTAATGGACATTTGGTTTCCCCAAAACAGTGTGCACAGACTTCATCAGGTAAATACTAGGTATTTGAATTATAATACATATAATATAATACCCCTAAAGTGGATTATCGCGAGCACCTTCATAGCCAGTAATTGTTTTTTCATATAATGTATTACTAAAATGATTGATTTAAAGGTTTGATAAAAAATAGCTTTCCCACTCTTATTTGACACCCCTTCAACGGTAGTAAAATGTGTAAATAAATTTTTTTTGGAAGTCTTCATGAAGTTGTAAAGTTTTTCATCGGGTTTTCGAATGTTTATTTGTTGTCGTTCAGATTTAATATTGAAATAATAACAAATGCCTTTAAGATTGAATTATTTTTATGTTGAAAACCAGTACATTCGTTTACATACTTATTCGGTTATTTACATATACCTGTCCATCGAGATGATATTCTGTTTACAGTTTACAGTATGCGAAAGAGTAAGCGTAGCAATCTGCTTAGTGGCGTAAAGTCAGAGCAACTGAATAGGGTGCGTCCAGAATCCATTATATAAGATTGTGTCAATAGCCCAAAAACCGTACTTTTAAATTCTCTGAAAATAGCAAAATCAAATGTTTTGTTTGTTTTTATTATTCAAAAATATCAATTTCCAACATTTCAGGCAATAAAAATTAATTTGGTTCTTAACTGCTAGTAGCTGTTAGCTACGAGGAAAAACAAAGCAAACCAATTGAGAAGTTACGTTCTTTAAGAGCGATATAAAGAAAAATCAAAGAAAACTAGCAGAAATTAACTAGAAAATAGTAAAAATGCTTTTAATAATCACAAGTTATATAGTTTCTGCCATGTGCGATTGAGGAAAATATAGTGCTCCTATTACAGGTTTTAACTCCTAAAATCAGAACAATTCAATTTAGTTGTTGTTGTTGTGTTTACTAAATGAGATTTGTGGACATTTCCAGATGCGACAAGTTTCTGTTTTTTGTTGATGGTAGTTATCAAAAATGTATTTAAATTGTTTCACCTATGGGTTGCACAATATATAAGGTTGTCAAATATGAACACAGTATTTGTGCACTATGGATAAAATATAAATAAATAAGTAAAGAGTAGCAAAACGTTAAAAAATTGATTTTACTCGGAAAATGTTTGTATCCTCTGTTTTTGTTCGAAACACTTCTCACAGTCTCTTAATTTTGTTTTTATTGTTTCCTAATTGTTGTCTCTACAAAGTTTTTATCTTTCTATGTATTTTTACAAAATAACTTAAATTCATATATAAAATAGCTTATTTACTCATATTCCATTTCTATTAATATTTTTCCTAAATAGACGCAGTAATGTCCAACTAATAATTATATAATGTCATCCGCATATTCTTGACAGCGGATCCATTGTTAGTTAACAAACAAAGTAGCTCGTCCACGGCAATGCTATAATAGAGGAGCACTCCACCTTCTAGGCGGCCTTTTATAGTGCAGAGACGAATGCAGGGTTGCAATTTTCAGCGCCTTTAACCTTATTTCATAATCAACGTTCTTTTCCATGAAAAGAGAGGTAGTTAGACTAATTGGCCTAAAGAATTTCGCCAGTGAATAATCCTTTCCTTCTACCTTTCTAACAAGTGCTGGAAAAATGCCGTGCGCCCCCGGAGAATTGAATTTTCCGAACAAAGCCATAGCTCATTTGATTGAGTCCTCAGAAAATGTGGAGTCAGTGGGTTTCTCATGCACAGCATTTTCTCATTAATTTCGCTCTTTTCAGTAGCCTTGGGCATGTAGCTCCTAAATGCCCCTTACCTGCACCGCTTGTTATCGTTGCGTTTTCCTTTGCCGTCAGAAGTGGTTTTTGTTGTCTTTTCCTTACGACGTTTTATGAGTTTGGTAGTGCTCCGATTTCATTAAGGTATCCCAATTTTAACTCAAGTTATTGCTTGCATAGTCGTCAGGATGGACGGACGAACAGACAGTCACTAAAAATTGAACTCGCCTCGTCATCCTGATCATTTTTATAAACATACAACCCCATATCTGATAGCGGCCATACATAGGCACACATGTGCGTTCGATCGGTATGTGTAAACATGCGGTTTACTCGTGTATGGGCTTGTTCGCGTACCGATCCATGTTCGCGAAAATGTTTGATTTTTTACGATCGGTGCGCGAGCATGTTTATCGTGTATGGCGTTGTGAGCGCACAAAATCTCATTTCTCTCGTGTCGCCGAGCAGTGAAGATCGCGGACAATTGCAAGTGTTAAGGGGAGAGACTGCTTTAGAGGCATCAAAAAATCGATTTTTTTTAGGATTTTTTTGGGAGGGAAAGAAATAATTGATTTAAGCGAAATTTCTAGGCTTTATAGTCATATATTCGAACATCTTTCACAAATTTTTTGAATACGAAATCTTTGATATTCTGCCTTTAGGAAGCAATTACCCGATGCATCTCGCATATACATTTATCAGGAACAAAAAATTCAAAGAGATTCATGTTTTTTAATAACTTATCTTCTAGTTAAACTAAGAAAATTCCAAAAAAAAATTTACTTTATTTTGTTTAAAAATATGTTCAAACTTGACTTTTCCTAGTTTTTTTTAGTTTAAATAGAAGATAATTTTATGCCAAAAATAATAAACTTTGCCCAATTCCAACTTTGCCCGCCAATTAAAATAATCGTAAAAATAAAAAACCGAGAAATCGCGCTTTTCGCTTTTTTCCCAAGCGCTCATGTATGTATCTGTTTGACGCTCGGACACTATTTCCCTTCTAGCTTCGACAATATTTAGAGTTCCAATCTATAACTTTGTTTGTTAGATAATTTTTAAAGAGATTTAAGCGATTGTTTGAAGCTTCTAAAGCAGGCTCTCCCCTTAATAAAGATTTCGTATCTGAATTTATTGATCTTATAAAAAATTAATTCGCAATTTGGCAAACGAAAAGTGATAAATATAAAAATAATATTGAGAAAAATAAAAGTTGGAATAACTTATTAACGAAATACAAAGAAATAGATAAAAGTGCTACATTAGAAATAAATTCGAAGAAATGTTCCGCTTGCCTGTCGCACATGTTAACTGTGTGAAGAACGAACGCAAAATGGATTTGTGTGTCGTGTATGGACAAACGAATTCACACAGATCGAACGCACATGTGTGCCCGTCTATGTCCTCTTTGAAGCGATTATTTTCAGTTTATACAAACAACCGTTATTATACTCTGTGTCTATAATACGATTGGTAGCTAACAAAAATAACAGTAGTCACTAATTTTAAAAATTGACGCTCTTATTTTAGTAGTGGGAAGTATTAACTTGCTTACAATATCTTCAGTATATTTTATAAATTTTATTACATAGTTTTTAACAAATATTTTATAAGTTTTATTACATAGTTTTTAACAAATTACAAAATGAGTTTCATTTGTTTTACAGAATCAATTATTGGGAACAGCCCAATACATTCACAAAGGAGTAACAAGAATGACTTTCATAATACAGTAACCTCAGCAGTATTTGAATCATGTTTCCCAATAGCGAATGTTTTGCGAAATAAGAATTATACATTTGAACAATTACATGAACATTTGCGTCAAGTAGTAATGAAAGACGTGCTGATATACAGAACGGAACAATTACTCAAGTCGCAGCCACTTATTGAATTGTGATTTTTTCTAATATTCAACATATTATGCTTAAGAAAAGTGATGTGCCTTAAAATTAAGACACATATTTGCTACAGATTTAGTGTATCTAATATAATCTAATATTTATTTTTATTTTTCGTAAGTGCCGAAAACTAACTATATAGTCGCTAATTTTTTGAGGTGGTATTACTATAAAAATAATTGCAATTACACATGTATGTAAATCTAAAAATTGATTAATTTGACATTTATTAAAATTCAACTACTAACTTGCTGTGTGGTAGACGAAATTAAATTATTGTTCGTTTTTTTCAAGACGATAATTTAATAGGCATATTAAAAAGATATTCATTTGCAAAATAATAATTAATTGAAAATAAACTACACCAAAAACACAGCTGTTAATTTTTCAATTACCGCGACTATCGGTCCAACGTTACTGGAATTTACAAGGATTTTATCTGACCATGCTATCATTGGATGTATTTTACAATACTACTCAACATCTCCACTTGGGGAATGATACAATATAACATTACGGCAACTGTCATCTTGTGACTTAATTTTTTTGAGATGAGAATAATAAGCATAGAACAGCATGTAAATTGTAAACAAAAACGTAAACACTTATACTAATTCGAGAAACAAACTTAAATTATTACTTAAGGAGGTAGGGGTGCAGCCCTGTTGTATTTCGGGCTCAATTAGCACTTGTGCCATTTTCATTACTTAAGGAGGTAGTGTGGTAAAAATTTTTCAAAACATCGAAAATAATTTGTTTGTTGTTTTGATTACTTTAAACCCTTAATAATAATGTAGAAACCTTCCTTTTACTCAGATGGTAACGGAAAGTTTTTAAAAATGAGATTCGCCGCAAGGTGTCGTGCAAACAAAAAAAAAAAACAGGCGAAAAAACAAAAGAAAATTAAAAGCTGCACTACTTGTTTACTTATCAATGAATTGTTTCAGTCGAAGGTCATTAGATATGATATATTCATATGTACTTTAAAATTTATACCGTTCGTTTCAGATCATCCACAATGGAGAAATCGTGGGTACCACTTTTAAAGATGGCGTCTTCTGGTCACCCATATCTCTACCGGATATCAAGAAAAATTGACTAAACAATTTTTTCTCTGTACTGTATTATATGTAGAATAACATACGAAAAACCTGAATTCTCAAATAAAAATTTGTGTAGAAAAAAAATTATTGAAAAAGAAGTTGCTTTTACCATAATACCATCTTAATAGTGAAAAAATGTTAGTGAAATCTATACATATAAAAGAAAGTCGTGTTATTTACACTATTTATAACTCAATAACAACTATACTGGCAATTAGTGTTGAGTGAGGTGGATGTGTTTTTTGAGTTCTTGGATTATCTGTGAAATAATCCTAGTTTTTCGTAGTTAAATCACACCTGATTTGGCTTAAGACTTACCGGAATTCCGGAGGATCCAAGTGGATACAAAACCTAAAGAAACTGATAAGTACAATTAAATTTAAACAAAAATTTAGGGGAAACTTTAGTATACCATCCCACGACTTCAGGGTGAAAAGTGGTATGGTTGGATAGAGCTGCTGCTCCAGATTAAGAAAATATGTAATGGTGCCGCCGCAAACTTATAGTTTTCGAGATATTTGCATTTAAAGTTGAAAATTTTGTAAATTTTATCTTGCAATTTCTCGATTTCTAGTAATTATTTATTTCATATTATGCACTTTTTATGCACTTATACTTTATTACATTGTTTCTACATATTAATTTTTTTAGTAATTTAGTTATTTGCTTAAAATAAGCATTTTATATTTTACACAATTTTCATTCCATGCGCAATAACAAAAGTATTCCGTGTTTACAGATATTAAGTGTTGCCATAATTACACATATAGAGAAAATATGATGGCTGGTCAAAGGCACGTAAACCAGGCTATGCGCGATTTATTGAGTACCATAATGAGCTTATATAACAAAGCCGAGACACCGTAGAGGAAAATTATGGCTGAGAAAGCAACAGAGCTTTCTCATATCTCCAAAGAGCTGAACACCCCAAAGCGGCTGCGAGAAGCATCGGGAGAACTACCCCCCACAAAAAAGCCAAAAAAGGCTATTGAAAATGTGCAACAAATGACCAGTGAGGTCAAGAAAGTAATAGATATTACGGGTCAACATAACGCATGCGAAAAATGGGTGGATGTAGTTAAAAATAGGAAGCCGATCCAAAAGAAAATAAGAGCGAAACTGGACGCCATTATAATAACGAAAAAGGAAGGTGCGGCGTATGCGGATATTCTCCGGAAGATAAAAAGCGGCAGCCGTCTTGAAGAGTTGGGATCAAACGTGTCATCCTTACGAAAAACGATGAAAGGAGACCTATTGATTGAGCTAAAAAATCAAGCGGACAAGAGAGCCGAATCATTCCAAACCGTCTTAGAGGGAGCGGTGGGTGAAATGGCGCTGATACATCCAAAAACTCATAGCGTCACAATAGTGTGTAAGGACTTAGAATTAGAATTATTAATTGAGGTAATGCACCGCGACCTAGGGTCTATTGTGCCCTCTCCTATATCACATGACCTCGCAGAGCCCCAGCAGCCTGAACAGTTCCAGCAGTTTGCCGGGCTCAAGCGAGGTTATGTGATCCCTGCTGATATACACGGAATCCAGGGCCTTAAGCCTTTTCCCACAGATTGCTGTGCAATCCTGGATAAGGTGTGCTGGTGTCTCCTGCTCCAGGTCGCAGAACCGGCAGTTGGCACAGGAGACCATGCCCATGTTGGACAGGTGCTTTCTGAGCTTACAGTGCCCGGTGTATATTGCGACGAGGAAACGGAATTTCTCACGAGGTAGGTTAATTAATTCTTTAAACCTGGAGAGATTATACCCTCCCAGGAGCAGCTTAGCGTGGCGCATACCTGCTGCCTACCGATATATATGGCTCTGGTCCCAACATCTTGGATGCTGCTGCCGTGCGGGCCAGCTCGTCGGCCTTCTCATTACCTTCTACTCCCTTGTGCCCTGGTACCCAGATTAGATGTACCCGATTGCACAAGGACAGGCGGTTTAGCCTTTCTATACATTCCTCGACTAAAAGCGATTTGGTCTCGTATGATAGGATCGCTTTTAGTGCCGCTTGACTATCACTGAGAATAGCTATGCGCTGGTTGCGATAGTTGCGGCTGAGGTTGACTTCCGCGCACTGACTGATGGCAAAAACTTCAGCCTGGAAGATACTTGGGAAGCTGCCCATAGGTATGGACAGCTTAGTACGCGGTCCCGCAATACCTTCCGGTGTTTTTGAGCCATCAGTGTACCGCTGAATGGTACTGTCTTCCAGCAGCTTTTCCAGAGTGGAATCATTCCACTCCATCTTGCTGCCTAGAGTTACTGTGAAATTCTTTTTGAGATTTTTTTTCTTAGTTGTGCCATCTCGCGGGAGGAGGGCTAGCGGTGTGCTCTCCGCTAGGGCGTCCATCTGTTTAGAGGACATGATCTTCCCTCTTCCACAGCCTTCTGCTGACATTAGCAGCATGGTGTGCTTTGCTGCTATCTTGATCACCTGATGAAGCGGTGTTAGCTCTAGCAAGACTTCCAGTGCCACGGTGGGACATGTGCGCATTGCCCTCGAAGCACAGACACATGCAAGTCTTTGCAGCTTTGACAGTCTTCCTATCACCGAAGACTGCGCAGCTTTGGTGGCCCAGGCAACCGCTCCATAGGTGACGATAGGCCTTACTATCATGGTATACAGCCATCTGATGATGCGTGGCTTGCATCCCCACGATCTGCCGGCCAGGCGTCTACAAATCATAAGTGCTCTAGTTGCCCTGGATAAAGTTAAGTCCAAATGCCTACTCCATTTTAACTGTGAGTCTGAGGTGAGGCCAAGAACTTTGACCTCCTTAGACATTTCCACCTCTGTGCCTCCGATTGTAAGGGATCTCAGGCCCGGAAGAGATCTCCGCTTAGTGAATGGGATCAGGGTGGTCTTCGCTGGGTTGATGTTAAGCCCTACCGTGTTGCACCATCCCTTTGCCAAGTTTAGGCCCCTTTGAACAATGTCACAGAGAATGTTCTCAAATCTGCCTCTCGCCATTATGACGATGTCGTCGGCGTACCCTAGGCAGCGGATTCCATTGCTTGTGAGTAGCTCGAGTAATTCGTCTACAATCAGGCTCCATAGCATAGGTTTCCTCTTGGGGTGCTGGCCTTGCTTCGATTCGCCCCTCCGATAGGGCTGCTTGAGCTCGGCGGCGCCTCCGATTCCTGCGTCTAGTTGCAGACGAACCGCCATTGGCACCTACGCGTCGTGTATTGCTTGGAGAGGGGTTGTTCCCACTGCTCCTATTCAGACCCCCTGCGGGGAGGGGGATTGAGAATATTCCCGCGGTAAGGCATGCCTGTCGTAAAAGGCGACTAAAATCCAAATGCACTATGTCCGACATTCACGTGTCTGGTTTAATTGAATGTCGGCATGGTCATGAGGTGTCAGAAAAGTGCTATATTGAAATGATTATCATATTCTTTGAATGGGTTTGCGATTATATAACAAACACAAAAACGAAATGACGAACAGCACATCATACAGCCGGGTCCTTAGGAATTCCTAGGAGTTCTTAGGGTCCCCGACTGGCAGTAGATCACAGGTAACACTGTGGTCTACAGGTCATACCAAAGACTAAAACATGGTACCACGGGGAGCAGTAATGCCCTTGGAGTTCGCTCCAATCTGCTCATTGGGTTCGGCCCTTTGGGGAGATTCGTGGTGGCTGTGGTTTAGACCTAAATGCAGGAAGGGCTTTTGTCCAATGTGGAGTCGCACTGCGGCCGGGTGCCGGACCCAAAGTACGGCAGGTGTTTAGGTAGGCCTCGTACCCGACCAAGGTGGCTAGGGTGTTTTTCTTTTGGGTTGCACCCGAACCGATTGGAACCAAAGTATAAGTGTGTTGCGGCACTTTGCTCTGGTTCTCCCAAGGTATAGTGTTGTGCATGCACTTATGCTTTGGGGCGTTGATCAACGCTTTGATTTTGATCCGTTGTACTTTTTGAGTGCCGTGGATTTAAGTCTACTCGTGACAGGTATTCACGTAAAAACACATTGACAGTTGCTCCTATTCAGAGCCCGCTTTTCGGCTGACTCCGGCGTCATGCCGTCCTCAAGGAACCTCAGGTACCACTTTAGAGTGGCCCCACTCATTCCAGCTCTGCGTGGGTCATCATGGCCTCCTGGCCGTCCTGGCTCCGGGGTACATGGGACGTTCCCTCGTTGTCGTCTCCTTTTCCGTTCTACCCTTGATTCCACTTTCGTGAAACCACCCTCCTGCCCACAGTCGATCCTGCTCGAGGGGGTTGCGGGGGCAGCGCTTGCGCGATTTACAGTGGTCACGGTTGAAACACTACGCTGAGTGCCGCTGCAGGAGGGCGCTTCGTCGTCGTCACGTGCGTGCTCCTCAAAAAGTGCACAATCCAGAAAGCTAGGCTTCCGTCTAGCTCCTGGGCCACTCTGCTGCTGCTAGCTGTTGTTGTAGATGCTGTTGCTGTTGTCGTTGTTGTTGTTGTTGTTGTTGTTTGTTGTTGTTGTTTTTACTGTTGTTGTTGTTGGATCATCTTTTTCTTACGACCGTTTGGCCCGTGTTGTGAGCCTCCCGGTCTAGTATTGGAAAGGGGAAGCTGAAAGTCCCTGGATTAGGAGGTGGTAGCTCTTGGTCGCCGCGCACATGCAGCTTCTATCAGCCCTCAGGAGAGATGCTATGCGGCATCTCCCTTGGTGGTTGGGAGATGCTGTGCTGTGCTGCGGTTTAAGCCCCTGCACCACGACAAGGTGCCTACCATTCGCAGAGGACTTGAACGAAGCTACAACACCGGAAGAAATCTGGGAGGCACTAAAAAAAGAGTGTGGGTTGCAAAACCTGGAGAAATCAAGCGTCAAAAATATGAGGAAAAGCCGAAGTGGCACACAAATAGCTTTTATTTGTCTGCGCGCTCAAGACGCTAAAGTTGCACTAAAATTAGGCAAAGTGAAGATAGGTAGTCTATCTGTCGTCTTAGAGAACACTCACCCATTACCCGATGTTTTAGGTGCTTCCAACTGGGTCACATAGCACACAAATGTGTCAGTCAGACTGATCGGTCAACCCTTTGTACACGCTGCGCAGCTGCAGGACACGTAGCAAAAGTGTGCGAAAATCCCCCGAGCTGTATACTTTGCAAAGGAGAGCACTCCGTCTTAAGTACGACATGTCCGAAGTACGTACAAATGATGAAAACAATGAAAAAATTTGGTTGTTACAGCTAAACCTTAATCAGTGCGCTGCAGCACAAGATCTGCTAAAACAAACAGTTCAAGAAGAGAATATAGATGTCGCCTTACTAAGCGAGCCATATAGACTGCGTTCGGAGAGCACTTGGTGTAAAGATAGAAGTGGCAAGGCAGCAATATGGGCCTGCAAAGGACACGCTTTCTCATCCCGCTCCAAAGACGTCCATAATGGCTTTACATGGGCGAAGATGCAAGGTATATAGTTTGTAAGCTGCTATGCTCGTCCTAGCGCAACAATTAGAGAATTTGAAGATTTTCTCCTGGAGCTGTCTCTAGACCCCAGAAACAAATCGCCAATAATAATAGCGGGTGATTTTCACGCATGGTCTACTGCTTGGGCTAGCAGAATTACAAATCACCGTGGTCGCCTCATTCTAGAATCTTTGAGTCAAACAAACCTCACGATTCTAAACAATGGCACAAAAAATACGTTTCAAAAGGGTAATAAAGGTTCTATAATTGACCTAATGTATGCTAACGACACGCTTAGCAGACATATTAAGTGGAAGGTATTAGATATTTACACAAACAGCGACCATATGGCTATAATCGCTGTAGTTTCGTTCTCCCAAGAAAGGGAAATGTCTCGCAGAAATCCCTCTCGAAAACGTAGTTGGCGTGAAAAGGAATTTGATACCGACGTCTTTGAGAGCGTCTGGAGTGCGGCAAAGGCACCGGGCGAAGGCGCCACCCACTTAGTATCCGCTGTGTAGAAGGAACTAGTTGCTGCATGCGACGCAACTATGCGCAGGACGAGATACAATAACAATCAAAAGCCGGTATACTGGTGGCGCGACGAAATTGCCAAGCTGAGGAAGCTCTGTCACTCAGCTAGACGTCGCGCACAGCGAAACTAGGGAGGGGAAAACGAAATCCGCCCCAGAGAAGCATTTAAATGCCAAAAAAGCTCCTGAAGTCAGCCATTATCCGTAGTAAGAGATCCTGCTTCGAAAAGCTATGTGAAGAAGCTAACATAGACCCCTGGGGATCGGCAATCAAAATTTGTATGTCGAAATTCAAAAATAAGTCGCAGCAACCTAAGAACGCATCATTTATAAAGAAGGTTGTCGAAGCGTTATTCCCTACACATGCATCCATTTCCTATATTAAAAGAAATACAGGCCCCTGAATACCTCAAAAACATAATAACGAGCTATTTTAAGTGCTAAGAAGACAGCAACCAACAGACGTGAAACTAGTAGCTTATGCGGACGTCCTCATGGTGGTAGCAGTCGCCAAACAATTTGCGGACCTGAGAAATAAATGTAATGAGTGCTTAAATAGTCTACGCCAATGGTTCTTTTCTATGAGCCTGAAACTGGCGGATGCAAAAACAGAAGTTTTACTGATAAGCACTAGGAAGATAGAAGAACGAATAGAGCTCACCATAGGGGAATGCAAGATTACTTAGCAACCGCAATTAAAGTATCGGGGAGTAATATTAGATTCCAAATTAAAATTTAAAGAACACTTGGAGTATACTTCCGCCAAGGCAAACAGAATTTATAATGCTCTATCGAGAATGATGACCAATAGAGGCTGTGTGCGTTCCAGCCGGCGATTCTTAATGGCGAAAGCAATGAGTTCCGTAATACTGTATGCGGCACCAGTATGGATACAGGCAATGGATATAAAAGCGTATGCAAAACAAATAATTGCAGTGCATAGGCTTTCTGCAATTCGGGTAATAAGTGCTTTCCGGACTATATCAACCGACGCTGCTGAAGTATTAGCCAGCATGCCGCCCATTGACATCCAGGGAGATGAACTCGAGCGTTTATATCAATTATCAACGCCTAAAACAGTATCGGTAAGGACAGAGGAGAGAAACAAGAGTACTAAAATGTGGCAGGAGCGGTGGAATTCCTCAACCAAAGGGCGCTGGACCCATCGACTAATACCGGACATCCACTCGTGGATAGACAGACGACATGGGGACTTAGATTTCTATCTGACCCAAATACTTAGTGGACATGGATGCTTTAGAAGCTACCTTTTCCGATTCCACAATGACATTAGTCCGATTTGTCCGACGTGTACAGAGTATATAGAAGACTCTGAACATGTATTATTTCATTGCCCTCGATTTTCGAATACAAGGGAACAGCTAAAAACCACACTCGATGGTAGTTTTACGGTCGATAACTTGACGACTCTCATGTGTCAGACGACTGATAAATGGAAAGCTGTTAGCGAAGCGTCAGCGTTCATAATGACCAAACTGAGTTCTTTTCAACAGACTAGGCGTCCGTCAGTCCGCGCAATAGAGGAGACTTAAATGTCTTGTCCCTCCCACGAAGTAATACCTAGCCGGTGGTTCCGTGGGAGAGTCCTGAGTTGGGAGTGGGTTAGGTTTAGCGGATTAAAGTTCCGAACTTCGGCTTTCGATGGTTCCCCCCACTATAAAAAAAAAAAACAACTATACTGGTAGCTTAGAATCAGGGTAGGCTACTTCTCATCTCTTTATGTTAAAATTCAAAACAATTTATAAATATAAAAAATTAGAATCATTTAAGAAATTTAGTAATGCAAAAATACAGAGAAATAAGTAAAAAATTTAATATCTATACATGCTTAGTATATGGGCTGTATTGACTGTGCTTCTGAACCAGGCAGTTTTTTTTAGGACAAACCCGTTATATGACGGTTTAATATCGCAAAATGGCATTGTCAAGGTATAGCGGATACTTTGCTAGATTATGGGCGAAGGATGCAAATACATTAATCAGCCCTCTTCTGCATTTCGACTGGAATCGAAATTTTTCAGTTTGGCAACTTTGGTATTCTGCGTTTCGATTAGTTTCGATCAATCTTCGAAATTTCCAATTTTATGTATTCTACATTGCGATCGTAGTTCCGTTTTTGTAAGTTGAAATTTTGTTCGCGGAGAGCGGTTATATTTTGGTTTTAGTGTACTTTTACAATATAATTTTCCCAAAAATGTAAGTAAAATTTGTTGTTGATAGTTTTAAAAGTCACCAACATGATTTATTTAAGTTTTTTGTGCTTTAGTAATGTTTTTTGATATATTTGTAGGTCAAAAACAACAACACCAGCTGCGAAATGAAATAAAAGCATTTACTTTTTTAATATAGGAGCTGTAAAATGCACTGAATGCAATTGTTTTTATTTAACAGAGTAATGTAGAGCATATTTTGAATAAAATAAAACATGAATATAAAATATTTTAATTTAAAAACCAGAAAGTATGATGTCTCTAATACGGTTTGCTATGGAAGCAAACAACAATAATCTGTGTATTTTTGCTTTGTTATGTTTCATTTTCCCACGTTTCAAGGCAAACAGCTGACTTCGAAAGAGCTACAGCTCTTCCTCTTCTTCTTTCAATCCAATCGTAACTCAGAATACCTACTTTCGATTCAGACGGAGCGTAGAGCGGGAACGTAATCGAAATGCAGAATAGGGCTGAATAATAAAGCAAATATCTAGCATGAAAATATAGCGGAATAATTAGAGTGTCGATAAAAATGTCTATTATAATTTGAGATATATTGTTTTGTGTAGGATTAAAAGATGAGGAAATCAATAATAAATCAAATTCAAATAATTATTAGAAAATTAATTTTTTTTTTCTGTTCCACATAAGGTAATGTGCTTAGACGCTACCTTCTAGAACAATCAGAAAATCAAACAATTTTAAATAATTTAACTTAGCATTTACATAAACTTAATAACTATTATTTAAACATATTTAATAAATTGCGGAGCAATTCTTATCCGTATTTAGGAAAGCTCCACTTTGCATTTTTCGTAACTGATGAACTGAACTGAACCTGGATTTTTGCAGCGCTGCAGCTTTTGCCCCCAAATAAGTAAATGTTCGAATCCATCGAATATGACATCACGAGGAAGTAAGGGTGCTGCATGTGGATTTTTTTTTTTTACTTCAATCTCATCTTCCAATGATGATGGTCTACCTCTCTTCTTTGCAATCGATCGACCACACATGCAAAGGCATCCCGAAGGATGTGTATACTAACTTTATAGCTGGGCTCTAAGCTACCGGGGGGGTCGGCAGGTCGCGGATAGCCGGACGGCCTGTAGTAGCAGGTTAGTTGCGAAATAAGTTTAAACGAATAAGCAATCCCCGACGATGAGCGACAGGAGTGGAGGATGCGGTTTAAAAGCTAGCAGATCCGTTGAAGCCCCTGTGACGGTGGCGAACCGACACCGCCTCTTAGAAATATGTGTCTCCCTCACCACGCATAGGCGTGATGAGTAATAAAAAAAAATCCAGGCGCGACGGACCCATAGTAGGCGGCTCCCTGGTCAGCGTATGTTCACCAGGTTAGGTGCGGCTGTTGGAAGAACTAAAGTTGACCAGTACACAACGTGGCGCACTGGGAGTCCCTCGAAACCTTAATAACGTCTTCTCGGTTGCTATTGTGAAAAGGGTGATGTGAGCTTGCTCTGCCGAAGTGTTAGCCACGTTATTTGCCTGTAACCAGCCCCTTTGGGCTCTGGTCAAGAAGTGTGCATGGGGGGTAGGATTAGTAGCCTGCGTTGCCCCGGGCGAGCGCTGGTCCGTCCGGTAAAGCGAAGGACAGGCCTCAGGGAACTGGGGTAGGAGCAAAGACACCGAGGGTATACCCGTTCCTGTCTATTTCGGCCCGCCCCCTGCACACGACGCGCTGGTAAAACAAAACAGAAGACAATGAATAATTTTTTGAGAAACAATGCAACCAACGCTACGAGCAAGAGTGATAACAGTAGCAACATCTATGCCGCTCTGATGAGTAGCGGACCTAGGGTTAAAAATAATGGAACTAGCAGGCAGCTAGATATAAGCTCCTCTCAGGGAACACCAAGTTCGGATATAGACCCCTTTAAACGCGCACCGAGGCTAGGTAGATCGCCCACAAACGCGCTGAGTGTCGAAAAGCCGGCGAGGGCAAGATCGTCACCACCAGCCTTCCAAGAAAGCACACCACAGGCTAAGCAAACACTCTCATGTGTAGACCACATGAGAGAACTAGGGGAAGAAATTAAGAAGCTAACGGAAATGACACACCACCACAGCGAACCATCAACAATAATATAAGGGACCTCCTTAGTAACATAGCAGTACTTTATGCAAAAGCCCAGAGTGAGCATACAAAATTGAAAGAAAGGAGAAACTTTCTGAATATGCCCCCGACCACAGAGGTAACCCCAAAAAGACCCCTTGACGAAAAGCAGGCCAAAAGACGGACCCCACCGAAGAAAAACAAACCCACCCATGTAGAGGAGTCAAGGCAACCTAAAGAGGGGAAAATAGATAAGCCTGCCATAGGTGCTCCAAAGGATGATTGGATCGAGGTAAAACGGAAGAAGAGGACGACATATAAGCACCCGCGACGTTAGGGCAGGGGCAGGGAAGTTAAGAAAGAAGATGCTCTCCAGAAGCTGGGTGAAAATGTAACCCGAATTAGAAAGACGGCCAAAGGGAAAATGCTACTAGAGTTAAAAGATGCGCAAAAGGAAAATACAAGCGACTTCACAAACGAGATAGGTAAAGTTCTGGGGAACCAGGCAAAAATTAAAGCACTTACTCACGAAACAACGATAGAAATTCGGGACCTAGATGAAATAACCTCTGAAGACGACATCTGCAATGCTATACGTGCACAAATAAAGGACAACATTGATAAAACATCAGTAAAAAGCATCAGAGCAGCATATGCAGGCACGCAAACAGCCGTGCTAAGCCTCTCTGCTCACCAGGCGAGATTCCTACTTGACGCGAGGAAAATAAAAATAGGATGGGTTGTTTGCCGAATCAAAAAGAGACCGACCCTTAAGAAGTGCTATAGGTGCTTGGAATACGGACACCAAGCGAAAAGTTGTAGCAACCCAGTTGACAGAAGTTAGTGCAGCCTTAAATGTGGAAAAAAGGGGCACTTTGCGAAGGCATGCGATAAAAAACCATCCTGCGACTCGTGTAAAAAAATGGTCGAGAGAGCACAGACCACTAAATTGGTGGCAAAAAATGTCATATGTACATTGAAGGGTGCAAAAAAGCGAAAACATGAGAGTCTTGCAACTTAACCTCAACCACTGCGAAGCAGCGCAAGAGTTACTTACGCAAACGGTGATTGAGCAAAAAGTGGACATAGCAATACTAAGCGAGCAGTATAGAAATCTGGGTACTGAAAATTGGAGCTCCGACCAAACAAAAAAAGCAGCCGTGTGGGCCTGCGGGTGCAAGCCATTTCAAAGCAAGCCATTATCAGGACAAGCCTACTACACATGTGCGAAGTTGAGGACCGGTCGGCCGATTGCCTTGTAAGTTGCCAACAACGTTTACTTGTCCTTTCCCCATGTGCTGTCCGACTTGAGGATTTTGTTGCAGCTCTGATAGTAGCATAGGCTATCAAAGTTACAAATAAAATCTTAGGATTATTGACAGTCCGAATCTTGACGCTATCGACTACAATTTTAAGGTCAAAACTGTACTCCTTCGTCCAGTTTGTAAATATGGCCGCTGTGGATTTGGTGGGCGGAGGTGTTAAGTTCCGGACAGGGATAGCTGTTTTTGAACACATGTCTTCGATTCCATTGACCGCCGTCAATATCGTGCAATCATCAGCGTATAAGTTTATGGAAACTGCCTCTGGTGGCTTTGGGAGTTTCGACATATAGAAGTTAAACAATTGGGGGGAGGGGACACCACCCTGCGGAACCACTTATTTAATTCTTCTCAGTTTTGAATTTTTTCCCCGAAACAGTATGGATGATTGACGACCGCTCAGGTAGTTCGTGGTCCACCTTTTCAGTCCTGAAGGGATCGTAGTTTTTTCAATGTCCTGCAGTAGCGTTGTGTGTTTGACTGTGTCAAAGGCTTTTGACAAGTCTAACGCTACGAGGATCAATCTCTCACAGGGGGTTTATGGTTAAGGCCACGATCGATCTGGCCGTTTACGAAGCTAAGTGCTGTGGTGGTACTGTACACTTTTCGGAATCTATGCTGGTGGCATGCTAGGCTTAGGTGGTGAGTGAAGGTCGGGAGTAACAAGGCCTCAAGTGTCTAGTAAAGGAGAGTTATCGGATGATAGGACTCTCCTTTGTTGGCGAGTTTCCCAGGTTTCAGTATTGGGGCTACTCTTCCGACTTTCTACACATCGGGTATTTGAAGAGTGGTCAGTAACTGGTTGAAGACCTTGGTGAGGTAGCTTACTCACGTCAAGCATATATGCTTTTGCATAAGCATGCTGATTCCATCAGGGCCAATGGATTTGGATGATTTTGCTTTGTTTATGACATTCTGAAAATCACAACAAACAGTGAAAGTAAGTGGTGCGCAGTATTTTGCCATTTTACGCAGCCGTCGGATAACACATCGGTATGGTTTTGTCTACCAAAGTGTGCAGTGTTAATTGTTCCATTTCGTCCGCTCGTGTTGATTTACCAATCGCCGAATTTCCAAATTGACATCCCTTATTCGGGGATCACAGGGATCGGCATGTCGTAAGGTGTCGTGCTCGCTAGCTAAAATAGTTCGGCTGGGAAATTAGAGCGGAGTTCCGCAATTCTTACAGCCGAGATGAAGCGAGCGGTAGCTGCTGCGATCACCTTGCGGAATCAACGTTCGTCGACGGTTACGTCCGTAGGAATGGGTAGAGCGGTGAAGATGTTCCCAGTAAATTATGTGAAGCCGAGTCAGTTAGATTTGTCGAAGTTAACGAAGGGACGGTTGTCCACAGAAATATTGTCATGCAATGAGGAGTGTTTTTAAGAGTATAGCAGTATAGCAGCGATCTGCAGTGAATAACTTGGCTTATGATTATACTCTTTAAGTTCATGAATCACCCCCGTTGTTCTCTCAATCTGTTTTCATTACAAATATTATCTTCTCACAATCACATGGCTTGCTTGCGTAATAATAAGAGTGAATCTATCTCACAATCACTTAACGCTTCCACGTGGCTTGCTTGCTTCTCTCTATACAATTGTTTGAGCTATTCGTGGCATATCATTAGATGAGTTGAGTGCATTGTGTAACCCTAAAAGTAACAAAAGAATCAGTTGTTTTCCAAGAATTTTTCACAGCAATCTGCTTTTTTTGGCACAGAGATGTAATTAAAAGAAATGTAGTAGATCAACTTTTTTGTAAAAAAAAATATTTGTAACGGAAAACATTAATGAAAACTTTCAAGAATATTTTTGAAAGAAAAGTTTATTCGATATTTATTGCTCCTCCTCACCACCTCTGAGGTTGCAATGTAAGCGTGCTACCGATCTTTTTTGGGTGTTCGGTTCCCCAGGAGGCCTATTTTCACCCTTTTTATATATACAGTTTTAAATCAATCTACTTATTATAAAAAATATGACTAGACAAAAATAAATATATAAAGTCAGGTACAATTCATGAATATTAATTACATTAAAAATATAACATTGACAATATATGTCAAAACAATCAACTGGAAACTATTTAAACAAAAACCAAAATAAATATAAAAAAATCAGGTACAATTCCATTGTATGTATACATTAACAATACAAGTCAAAACAATCAGCTTGTAATTATTTAAACAAAAACTAAAATCAATACAAAAAAAATCGGGTACAATTTCATTGTAAACATTAACAATACAAGTCATAACAATCGGCTTGTGTTAATTTTAACAAAAACAAAAATTAATATAAAAAATCAGGTACAATTCAGGAACAACAACAATAATATTCAAAACAATCTGCTAAGTAATAAATAATATTTACAAAATATTCTAAATCATCCACAGCGAAATATTTATTAAAAATCCTATCAAAGGAATAGTGGTGGAAAGAAGGGTCCTATACCTGGTACACGAAAACACTTAAAAAACAAAAAAATAATATTGTTAATAAGCGTACAAACCTAATCGCTAAAATTCTCATTTCAAAATCACAGATCAAGGTAACTGTGGACATGCGGCCTTCGACAGATAAACTTTTTGACAAATATAAAATAATTCAGACTGACAGAAAAATGAAATATTGGTTACTTGTAGGTTTATACAATGGTTGAGTGTATCATAGTTTATTAATGCAAATACACACAAATTTCGCGCCTATGTACTTCTTATTTGTACATAAAACGTACTAGTTATTACAGTGTCGAATAATAAACATTGCTAATGATATACAATATGTACATACATATCTGAATCTAAGGATCTATGTAGCAGCTGCATATAGTATACTATTGGATCCGGCCGCGCGTTGTTGTGGTACACATTTTATACTACAAGTATAATTCATATAATAAACTAATAATACAGTGAAAATTTTATTTACGAATAAAAGCGAAAACGTTTGAGAAACGAATTTGAGGCTGCTTTCTCTACATCTGGTTACCAACCGTTTTGTCCAGTTAATGGAGTAGTCCGCTTAATAGATTGTACTTAATAAACATCCTTTCTACATCATCATTTCTACAATCCTATCTTCTAAGTTGGTTCGAATTGGAGACAGTGCGCTAAGTTTTTGAACAAAAAGAAAATTTACGAAATTTTTATATACAAAGATATTTTTGGCGTTGAATCTTACGTATATCTTGGAGAAGATTTTATGTTTTAATATTTTTATTTTTCACCGAAATGGACTGAAATATGTTATTTTTTTTTTTGTTAATAATTCATTTAATTTTTGTACAATTGAACTGACGTTATTTTCATTTTTAACTTTAATGCCATTCAAAAGGAATGAAATTTAAGTGATTTTCTGTTATAATAAAAGATATACATAAATACAAAATATGATAACCTCGTATTTTCATTTCATTATATTGTATGTAGTTATTATTGGAACTAGTCACAAAATCCTTGTTTTATAATAATACCTTTTAGGGCTTTGGTGGCTTGTTTACAATTGAGCTTCGTAGTATATTCAGAAGTGTTTTGGATTCATAATTATCTCAGAAATCTAAGCAAAGATTCATAAGTATTGTGAACTCATAACCAAACACTTGTGAATATTTTCTAAATACAAGCTAAGCAGCTCACAGGCCAAAACTCTCTCTCTCATAGTTGTAAGTGAGCAGTAATCGTGAATAAGTTGCCTGCTTCATACTCAATTATTCGCAAGTAGCTCAAAGTTGTGTTTAACTCATTCACTGCAGATCACTGGTTTGAACAATATTAAGGATATTTGAGCAATTCCCACGACAGTCGGGTATCATTAACCGGAACAGACCCGGATTTTTATCACGGCCAAGGACTGAAATTAATCCAAGAATGTTTTCTACCATTACAGCAACAACCACGACATACATATTTAAACAGAGGAATAACTGCAGCGTCGGTGTAATAACTCAGAGAGGTTTCTTTAAAATCTTACCGCTGGTGGGGGAAATTAAAGATCTTTCATTGAGTGAGAATTTTTAATTCTGATTTATTATTGATTTGCTTGTATGTTACTGTGTCATATAAATTTTTTCCAAGTGCACATTTATATAATGCCTAAATGTATTTTTAGAAGTGCACCTGTACTTCGATTTGTGCGGTTTTTAAAATCAAAAAAAAATTAATGAGATTCACAACAAGCCTTGGATGAGTGACGCCCCTTGTCGTTGACGACCATGGAACACGAAATAAGGACTACAAATTTAAGGGCATGCACCTGGAATATCCGGTCTCTTAATTGGGAAGGTGTCGCTGCCAGCTAGTTGATGTCCTCATGAAAATAAAGGCTGGCATCACCGCCGTCCAAGAAATGCGATGGACGGGACAAAGACAGAAACGAGTAGGTCCTTGAGCCATTTACTACAGTGGCCCTATAAAGGAGCGCAAGTTTCGTGTGGAATTCGTGGTGGGAGAGAGACTCCGTCGCGGAGTACTATCATTCACTTCGCTGAATGAACGTTTGGCCACAGTCCGCATAAAAGCGAGGTCCTTCAACATATCGCTGATTTGCGTCCACGCCCCGACAGAAGAGAAGGACGATGTGACCAAAGATACCTTCTATGAACGCTTGGAGAGCTACCTCCGCCACGATGTCAAAATCGTGCTTGGGGACTTTAACGCTAGGGTGGGCAAAGAAGGTATCTTTGGCATTACGGTCGGTAAATTCGGCCTCCACGACGAAACGTTCCCAAATAGGTTGAGACTGATCGACATCGCTGGGGCCCGAAATATAGTTATCTGTGCTAGATTTCAGAACAAAAAAATACATTAAGCTACCTGGCTGTCTCCAGATCGAAAAGCCACCAACCAGATCGATCATGTTGTGATAGACGGAAGACACGTCTCCAGTGTTCTAGACGCGCGTACGCTCCGAGGTCCTATCTTGTTGCAGCCAAGATTCGCACCCGCCTTTCGAGCTCCTTACGTACAGCTGCAACCGAAACCATTGGTTTTCGGGAAATTCAAAAGAACAGTTGGTACGACGAGGAGTGCCGTTTCGCAGCGGAGAGAAAACAGACTGCCTACCTCGCAACGTTATGATCGACCACAACACGTGCGGGAAAGGAGAGATACCGAGAGTTGAAGAGGGAAGCGAGACGCATTTGCAGACAGAAGAAGAAAGAGGCCGAAATGCGTGAGTATAAAGAGCTTGATAAGCTGGCCGACCGGGGTAATGCTCGAAAATTCTACGAAAAAATGCGGCGGCTTACAGAAGGTTTCAAGACCGGAGCATACTCTTGTAGAACCCCCAAAGGTGATCTAGTTACCGATGCCCAGAGCATACTTAAATTATGGAGGGAACACTTCTCCAGCCTGCAGAATGGCAGCGAACGTACAACGCCAGGAGAAGGCGAACCCAATTCCCCAATCGATGACGATGGAGCAGACGTTCCATTGCCCGACCATGAAGAAGTTCGAATAGCAATTATCCGCCTGAAGAACAACAAAGCGGGCCCCCGCCGCTTTGCTATTCAAACACGGCGGCAAAGAACTGATAAGGAGCATGCATCAACTTCTTTGTAAAATATGGTCGGACGAAAGCATGCCCAACGATTGGAATTTAAGTGTGCTATGCCCAATCCATAATAAAGGAGACCTCACAATCTGCGCCAACCGTGGGATAAGCCTCCTCAACATTGCATATAAAGTTCTATCAAGCGTATTGTGTGAAAGATTAAAGACCACCGTCAACAAACTGATTGGACCTTATCAGTGTGCTTTAGACATGGAAAATCAACAACCTACCAGATATTCACCATGCGCCAAATCTTGGAAAAGACCCGTGAAAGGAGGATCGACACACACCACCTCTTCGTCGATTTCAAAGCTGCTTTCGACAGCACGAAAAGGAGCTGCCTCTATGCCGCGATGTCTGAATTTGGTATCCCCGCAAAACTAATACGGCTGTGTAAACTGACGTTGAGCAGCACCAAAAGCTCCGTTAGAATCGGGAAGGACCTCTGCGAACCGTTCGATACCAAACGAGGTTTCAGACAAGGCGACTCCCTATCGTGCGACTTCTTCAATCTGCTGCTGGAGAAAATAGTTCGAGCTGTAGAACTTAATCGAGTAGGTACAATCTTTTATAAGAGTGAACAACTGCTGCGTATGTCGATGATATTGCTATCATCGGTCTCAACACGCGCCGTTAGTTCTACTTTCTCCAGACTGGACAAGGAAGCAAAGAAAATGGGTTTGGCAGTGAACGAGGGCAAGACGAAATATTTCCTGTCATCAAAAAAACACTCGTCGCACTCGCGACTTGGCTCACACGTCACGGTTGACAGTCATAACTTTGAAGTTCTAGATAATTTCGTCTATTTAGGAACCAGCATTAACACCACCAACAATGGCAGCCTGGAAATCCAACGCAGGATTACTCTTGCCAACAGGTGCTACTTCGGACTGAGTAGGCAATTGAAAAGTAAAGTCCTCTCTCGACGAACAAAATCCAAACTCTATAAGTCGCTCATAGTTCCCGTCCTGCTATATGGTGAGCCGATGATTCGACGTTACGAGTTTTCGAGAGAAAGGTTCTGCGAAAGATTTATGGTCCTTTGCGCGTTGGCCACTTCAAATATCGCATTCGGTAGAACGAGGAGCTGTAAAAGATATGCAGCAACATTGACATAGTTCAGCGAATAAAAAGACAGCGGTAACGCTGGCTAGGTCATGTTGTCTGGATGGACGAAAACGCTCCAGCTCTGAAAGTATTCGACGCTGTACCCGCCGGGGGAAGCAGAGGAAGAGGAAGACCTCCACTCCGTTGGAAGGACCAAGTGGAGAAGGACCTGGCTTCGCTTGGGATATCCAAATGGCGCCACATAGCCAAAAGAAGAAACGACTGGAGCGCTGTTGTTAACTCGGCTATAATTGTGTAAGCAGTGTTTACGCCAGTAAAGAAAGAAGAAGAAGAGATTCACTTTTACTTAATTTATTTTAACTTTGCATTAAATCTGGCAATACTTATTAGTTAGTTAATCCTAATAGCGGGATTCTGCAACCAGTCTCTCGTCTCTATTTGAGACATTTTGAGGCAAAATCTCAATTTGTGACTAGTTACTATTCACTAAACAATCTCTAGCGTTAGTCTCAAAATATGGAGACCTGGTAGTTAGCAGGTCACAAAACTAAAAAGAGCTCTTGTCTGCTATTTTGAACATGCTGAATAGAGATCATCATAGATATTAATCGATTGTCGTTTGTTTATATTTTGTAAGCAACTCAAATACGAAAAGATGAAAAATAAATCAATTTTACATAAATTTCGTAAATATTATGAAACAAAGTCAACATATATTTTTGTTTTTATTAATAATTAGGTTTTTTGAAATTTAATATTTCTTATCGACATATTTATTTTCATTCAAGTGTAAAAACATTTCTGAATAATGAAATGTAATAGATTTTGTGACTGTCACTTACAGAATAGCAATATCGTCTCAAGTCTCAAAAATTGTCTCTAACTTAAAATCTCAAATTTAGAGGTTTGAGACTGTCTCAAGTTACAGAATCGCACTGTTAAGTTAGTAAGTTAGTTTAAAAATATCTCTGAACAATGATATGTAATATATTTTGTGACTGTCACTTACAGAATTGTAAAATCGTCTTAAAAATTGTCTCTAACTTAAAATGTCAAATTTAGAGAGAAGAAAATGCCTCAGAGAACTTTTTTAGCAAAACATAACAAATCAACAAACGGTCATAAGGCTGCAAAAGATCGTATATCATTCTTTTTTGTAGTAATGCTTCTGGAGATCATATTATGAAGCCAGGTGGTAAATTGGACCACGATCGTTTAAAGGTTTGAAAATTAACAATCTGCCCGTTTATTGGAAAGCCAATAAAAGAACTTGGGTTACCGCAACGTTGTTCAATGATTAGTTCCACTTTCGTGCTGGATGTGGAAAAGTATTTAATCAAACAAATTCGCTACTTTTTAAAGCCCTTCTACTTCTTGATAATGCCTCAGGACACCCAAGGCTTACAGCATGAAAATGTTGAAGTTGTGTTTTTACCTCCAAATACGACTTCTTTGCTGCAACTTCTAGAAAAAGGAATAATTTCGACTTTCAAGTCCTTGTATATATAAAAAATCATTCTGATATATTTTAAATCATGTGGAAAATTAAGGAACTTTTTCAATTATTGATGCTTGGAAAAAATTTATTTATGTTTTGTATTATCTCAGCAAATTCTATGACAAGCATGTTCAAAGATATTTGCCGAAGGAAATAAATGATTAATTTAATTTAGTGTACTGTGTATGTTTGATACCTAAACTTAACTTTCTTAAATTTAGGTTTCCTTCTGAGCGTTTGATTTAGACATAAAGCATTGGTCACTTAAAATCTGTACGCACTCTAGGGACCGCTGCTCCGTTATTTTAAAAATTCTCTGAGTAAAATCAGTTGATCTGAGTACATAGTTAAAATACAGTTATGTATAGGAATTTTCAATGCCCTTGCTTATTAGTTAGCTTTTAAATGTGAAATAGAGTACGCTAATCGAAAATTAATAGTGAACGAATTTATAGCAAATCCGACATGGTCAGGTTCAAAAATTGGAAAAAAATTAAAATTGTCCAAAACAACAGTTTGTAGTGTAATTAAACGGTACAAAAATACTTTGAGCATAGAAAGAGCTAAAAAAATGTGTGTAAAAAGAGGAGCGCGGGATTTAGAATTAGTAAGGAATATACTATATACATCCCCTGCATAGGGTTGTGCGCTGGGTTTGGGACCCGCCACGTAAAAAACACCCCCAATGAAAAGAAAAAAACAGCCTCGGACGAGAGACCCCCCTTTTGATGACGACCACGGCAAACGAAACAAGAACTATGATTTGAGGGCATGCACCTGGAATGTCCGGTCCCTTAATTGGGAAGGTGCCGCTGCCCAGCTGGTAGATGTCCTCGTAAAGATAAAGGCTGACATCACCGCCGTCCAAGAAATGCGATGGACGGGACAAGGACAGAGATCCTTGTGGCATTTACTACAGTGGCCATATAAAGGAGCGCAAGTTTGGTGTGGGATTCGTGGTGGGAGAGAGACTCCGTCGCCGAGTACTATCATTCACTCCGGTGAATGAACGTCTAGCCACAATCCGCATCAAAGCGAGGTTCTTCAACATATCGCTGATTTGCGCCCACGCCCCGACGGAAGAGAAGGACGATGTGACCAAAGATGCTTTTTATGAGTGCTTGGAGCGCACTTATGAGAGATGCCCCCGCCACGATGTTAAAATCGTGCTTGGCGACTTCAACGCCAGGGTGGGCAAAGAAGGTATCTTTGGCACTACGGTCGGTAAATTCAGCCTCCACGAGGAAACATCCCCAAATGGGTTGAGGCTGATCGACTTCGCCGGGGCCCGAAATATGGTTATCTGTAGTACTAGATTCCAGCATAAGAAGATACATCAAGCTACCTGGCTGTCTCCGGATCGAAAAACCACCAACCAGATCGATCATGTTGTGATAGACGGAAGACACGTCTCCAGTGTTTTAGATGTGCGTGCGCTCCGAGGTCCTAACATCGACTCGGACCACTATATTGTTGCAGCCAAAATTCGCACCCGCCTCTGTGCAGCAAAAAACGCACGCCAACAAACACAAGGAAGGTTCGACGTCGAGAAGCTGCAATCACAACAGACAGCCGAACGATTTTCTACTCGGCTTGCTCTCCTGCTCTCTGAGAGCACTCTTCAACAACTCGGTATAAGGGAACTGTGGGACGGCATTTCAAACTCCTTACGTACAGCTGCAACCGAAACCATTGGTTTTCGGAAAGTGCAAAAGAACAGCTGGTACGACGAGGAGTGCCGTGTCGCAGCGAAGAGAAAACAGGCTGCCTACCTCGCAACGTTACGATCGACCACAACACGTGCGGGGGTAATGCTCGAAAATTCTACGAAAAAATGCGGCGGCTTACAGAAGGTTTCAAGATCGGAGCATACTCTTGTAGAACCCCCAAAGGTGATCTAGTTACCGATGCCCAGCGCATAGTTAGATTATGGAGGGAACACTTCTCCAGCCTGCCGAATGGCAGTGAACGCATAACACCAGGAGAAGGCGAACCCGATTCCCCAATCGATGACGATGGAGCAGACGTTCCATTACCCTGCCATGAAGAAGTTCGAATAGCAATTGCCCGCCTGAAGAACAACAAAGCAGCAGGGGCCGACGGATTGCCGGCCGAGCTATTCAAACACGGCGGCGAAGAACTGATAAGGAGCATGCATCAGCTTCTTTGTAAAATATGGTCGGACGAAAGCATGCCCAACGATTGGAATTAAAGTGTGCTCTGCCCAATCCATAAAAAAGGAGACCCCACAATCTGTGCCAACTACCGTGGGATTAGCCTCCTCAACATTGCATATAAGGTTCTATCGAGCGTATTGTGTGAAAGATTAAAGCCCACCGTCAACAAACTGATTGGACCTTATCAGTGTGGCTTCAGACCTGGTAAATCAACAACCGGCCAGATATTCACCATGCGCCAAATCTTGGAAAAGACCCGTGAAAGGAGAATCGACACTCACCACCTATTCGTCGATTTCAAAGCTGCTTTCGACAGCACGAAAAGGAGCTGCCTTTATGCCGCGATGTCTGAATTTGGTATCCCCGCAAAACTAATACGGCTGTGTAAACTGACGCTGACCAACACGAAAAGCTCCGTCAGGATCGGGAAGGACCTCTCCGAGCCGTTCGATACCAAACGAGGTTTCAGACAAGGCGACTCCCTATCGTGCGACTTTTTCAATCTGCTGCTGGAGAAAATAATTCGAGCTGCAGAACTGAATCGAGCAGGTACAATCTTTTATAAGATTGTACAGCTGCTGGTGTATGCCGATGATATTGATATCATAGGCCTCATCACCCGCGCCGTTAGTTCTGCTTTCTCCAGACTGAACAAGGAAGCAACGCAAATGGGTCTGGCAGTGAACGAGGGCAAGACGAAATATCTCCTGTCATCAAACAAACAGTCATCGCACTCGCGTCTTGGCCCCCACGTCACTGTTGACAGTCATAACTTTGAAGTTGTAGATAATTTCGTCTATTTAGGAACCAGCGTTAACACCACCAACAATGTCAGCCTGGAAATCCAACGCAGGATTACTCTTGCCAACAGGTGCTACTTCGGACTGAGTAGGCAATTGAAAAGTAAAGTCCTCTCTCGACGAACAAAAGCCAAACTCTATAAGACGCTCATAATTCCCGTCCTGCTATATGGTGCAGAGGCTTGGACGATGACAACAACCAATGAGTCGACGTTGCGAGTTTTCGAGAGAAAAGTTCTGCGAAAGATTTATGGTCCTTTGCGCGTTGGCCACGGCGAATATCGCATTCGATGGAACGATGAGCTGTTCGAGATATACGACGACATTGACATAGTTCAGCGAATTAAAAGACAGCGGCTACGCTGGCTAGGTCATGCTGTCCGGATGGATGAAAACACTCCAGCTCTGAAAGTATTCGACGCAGTACCCGCCGCGGGAAGCAGAGGAAGAGGAAGACCTCCACTCCGTTGGAAGGACCAAGTGGAGAAGGACCTGGCCTCGCTTGGAATATCCAATTGGCGCCACGTAGCGAAGAGAAGAAACGACTGGCGCGCTGTTGTTAACTCGGCTATAATCGCGTAAGCGGTGTCTACGCCAGTAAAGAAGAAGAAGAAGGAATATACTAACCTCAATTAAAAAAATCCCGGGCTATCTGACAGTGATCGCGCCAAAAAATTCAGGACAAGTATAAGTACCGCCAGGCGAATACGTTTAAATGCTGGGCTAAATACATACCGTGCAATTAAGTACCCAAACAGATCTGACAAACAGAATATTTTGGCAAAAAACGCGTACGACTTCTGTACAATCAGATTTTGACGAAGTTCAAAGGCTGTCTTGTAATGGATGACGAAACTTATGTCACACTCGATTGCAATCAACTTCCTGGACAAAAGTTTTATGTTGCAAACAAGCGGGGGAATGTGGAAGCAAAATAGAAATATAAAAAAATTGATAAATACGGTCAAAAAGTTATGATTTGGCAAGCAATAAGCTCCTGTGGCCTTAAAAGTCGTACTTTCGTAACGTCGACCACAATGAAATCGGATATTTATATAAAAGAGTGTCTTGAGAATAGATTACTGCCGTTTATGCGAAATCACAGAACTTCTGTAAAATTTTGGCCAGATTTGGCGAGCATACATTATTCTTCCACTGCCATGAAGTGGTATCAAAATAACAAGGTGGAAGTAATACCAAAAATCTTTAATCCGCCTAATTGTCCACAGCTTCGCCCAATAGAAAAATATTGGGCGATAGTAAAAAACAATTTGAGGAGAAGTGGTCGGGTAATAAAAAAATATGACTCAATGTTGCTTTTATGGAATAAACATGCAGCTAAAGTAACAAGAAAAACTGTTCGAAAGTTAATGTCTTCTATTAAAAAAAATTCTCGCAACTTCCTACATAACAAAGTTGAATAATTATATCTTGTATTAAAATTAAAAGCTTAATAAATTCTCTTCTTTAACGTATTAAAATTTTTAGTTTCCGTTGTTTATCTTTTTAATTATAATAATATTTTTGCGTACAGATTTTAAGTGAACAATGCTTTATACTCATACACATACTCGTATTCATCAATTTATCAGCTTGTGTGTTTTATAACTTTGGAAGAACTTATTAGTAAAGACGTGATATTGGTTTTCTTTAACATCATTCTGTATTTTAGCAGCTTCCCGTGTGGTACTTGTTGGCTGCTGCACATTGTCTTCAAAATTTTAGCCTTTTTCAGTAAGAGTTGGATTTGGTTCAACTAAAACATCTTTGCTCTTTTTTAGCAATTGTGTCAGTTTGTGCAAAACCGCTTTTTGTACTACCTCGTTCTCCTCATATTCAGCTTCATCTTCTAAAATGTGCTCGATGATTTCAGCTTCGTCCTCATCTTCAAATGCTTCATCTTTAACTCCTGTTTCCCATATTCCTCTAAAATGTGAGCCTGCTGGGAAAGGCTAGGTACCAATTCTGTTAGTTTTTTCACAGTAAATTAAAGGTTCATGAACTCTTCAAACGATTCTTCTCCAGCTTTATTTTCTGAAATAAAATCTTCACACTGAAGAGAACTTTCTCTGAACATGATAATACTCATCTATTCTGTCTTCAGCTTCAGAAGACAGATCAAATATTGGAACTTTTATAAATTTTTTTATATATATTTTTTTGAGTCAAAATTGTAAACATTTTTGTCGGTTCTTATTCTATAGCTTTTCTAACTGGATATCACGCTGATGAGAACTATAAGTAAGTTTGGGTTCTCCTTACTGTCATCTCGTTTTATAAAGTTTATCTTTCTTTATTGAAATCATCCATAACTTTTCTGGAGAATTTTTCATTAAAATTTTATCCGATTCTAAGCGGACGTCTTCACTTGGTTTCATCCTTTTAAATTTGCCTGTGTGACTAAAGGACCTTTTATTTTCATTCCCGTTTTATAAACACAGATCTTTTTATATTACACATATTTTATTAATACAGGCCTCTTTTGTATATTGCTTGTTGTGTCAATGAAGGACTTTTCTGCATACTGCTCGTTTTCTATATACAGGATTTTTTATTGCGTGTATTTTATTAATTTACACAGGACTACTATTGTCATTTAAGGTACTCGTATTATTATATTGGCTGAGCTCTATATCCGGCTAGAAAAACGATGTTTACAAGTCAATACAGTTTCTTTAATACCTTACCCCTGCACAGTGGGAGAAATGGTCAATCTAGCGGCGCTTTAGCGAAATTTTTAAATTCAGAATTCTCCAAATTTTGTTTGTTTTATTGAAAATTTATTTCCTAACGGGGTCTTTTCTGTTTTCGTTTTTGTTTTGTTCCAAATATTCGAATATCTGTGAGCTTTCGAATTTAACACATGTTTTCGCAAGTGCAATAATTACTATTTACCTATTTTTAAGTGAAATTTTTGTTGAACTGAAAAACTTAAATATAAAATTTTGTAATAAGATTTGTGACTTAATTATTATTATTTGGTATGTGTTAAATAAAAAAAAGTCATTGTGGTCTGTTAATATATGTTTTAGATCTTTACAATGGAAAAAGAAATTGTCCTATATCAAAGTGTTTTTATATGTGTAATCCAATGTTCCGTAGAAACTTGTACAAAAGTGGAAAGAATGTCATATGGTTATGTCAGTGTTCGAAGAGCGAAATAAAAAATGGTTGGATGAAAATATAATTTTTTCTGTTCATCACCCTATACAAAAACCTTTTTCAGAGTGTACAATGAAAACTAAAAAAAAAAAAAAAATGCATCAGTTGTTAACGAAACACAACAGTTAATGGTAGCGGCAAGCGTAAGTCTTTACAAAGCTGGAAAATCGAATAGCAATTACCCGCCTGAAGAACAACAAAGCGGTCCCCCGCCGTTTTGCTATTCAAACACGGCGGCGAAGAACTGATAAGGAGCATGCATCAGCTTCTTTGTAAAATATGGTCGGACGAAAGCATGCCCAACGCTTGGAATTAAAGTGTGCTATGCCCAATCCATAAAAAGGGAGACCCCACAATATGCGCCAACTCTCGTGGGGTAAAGCCTCCTCAACATCGCGTTTAAGGTTCTATCGAGAGTATTGTGTGAAAGATTAAAGCCCACTGTCAACAAATTGATTGGACCGAAATCAGTGTGGCTTTAGACATGGAAAATCAACAACCGACCAGATATTCATCTTGGAATAGACCCGTGAAAGGAGAATTGACACACACCATCTCTTCGTCGATTTCAAAGCTGCTTTCGACAGCACGAATTGGAGCTGCCTCTATGCCGCGATGTCTGAATTTGGTATCCCCGCAAAATTAATACGGCTGTGTAAACTGATGTTGAGCAACACCAAAAGCTCCGTTAGGATCGGGAAGGACCTCTCCGAACTTTTTGATACCAAACGAGGTTTTAAACAAGGCGACTCTCTATCGTGGGACTTCTTCAATCTGCTGCTTAATCGAGCAGGTACAATCTTTTTTAAGGGTGTACAGCTGCTGGTGTATGCCGATGATATTGATATCATAGGCCTCATCACCCGCGCCGTTAGTTCTACTTTCTCGACACTGGACAAGGAAGCAACGCAAATGGGTCTGGCAGTGAACGAGGGCAAGACGAAATATTTCCTGTCATCAAACAAATAGTCGTCGCACTCGCGACTTGGCTTTCACGTCACTATTGACAGTCATAACTTTGAAATTGTAGATAATTTCGTCTATCTTGGAACCAACATAAACACCACCAACAATGTCAGCCTAGAAATCCAACGCAGGATAACTCTTGCCAACAGGTGCTACTTCGGACTGAGTAGGCAATTGAGAAGCAAAGTCCTCTCGCGATGAACAAAAACCAAATTCTATAAGTCGGTCATAATTCCGAACTGCTATATGATGCAAAGGCATGGACGATGACAACAACTGATAAGTCGACGTTGCGAGTTTTCGAGTGAAAAGTTCTGCGAAAGATTTATGGTCCTTTGCGCATTGCCTACGGCAAATATCGCATTCGATGGATCGATGAGCTGTATGAGATACATATATGACAACTTTGGCATAGTTCAGCGAATTAAAAGACAGCGGTTACGCTGGCTAGGTCATGTTGTCGGAATGAACGAAATCACTCCAGCTCTGAAAGTATTCGACGCAGTACCGACCGGGGGATGCAGAGAAAGAGAATTTTGGGAAAAGTCATATGTCAGCTGGAGCTGCGAAATATTCTAACAGTCTTTAGAGGCCATATTTTCCAGGATAGATTTTGCCTATGTGGGCAGAAGACCAATTCACGTAATTAACCAAGAAATGAGTAGCCTCAAATCAGTAAATTAAACACTTTTTTTTGCTAATCCGCACAAACTTCAGTCAAACCATATAATATTTTTCTTAAAGGAATCAATAAATTGATTAAAGAAAACATCATCAATTTAATTGAAATTTTCAAAGTAATTTTCAGAATTTGCAAAGGAATAGCAATTCATATAAAATATATCCCAATCATGAATAAGGGTAATAAATGAACCTGGCCCTGTTCAAATGAACGAACTACAGGTATAATTGGCAGACCAACTATCAACCACCCAGTGTACTAAGGCCGCAAAATAAAAGTGCACAAATAAGCACACATCCTTAACAAAAATTACAAAGAATTAACAACATTGGCGAGGAACTTTTTTTTTGGTAAATTTTGTTTTGCCCTACATTATAAAAACATATGTGAAAAGTGTGCAAATCTTTAGAAGTTTAGTAGATACGGCAATATACTATATAAGAAAATTCACATCAACAAAACACGTTTGTAATTAAGAAGAGGGTAAGAACTATTAATGGCTCAACAACCGCTCCGTTGGTTCTTTTTCCAGAGTGTATAAGGAAGCAAAGCGTATAGGTCTGGGATTTGAAGAAAATTATTAAAACAATAATAAGGAAATTAAAAATATTAATATTCCATTGTTAAGAGAGGATGTTACTCAAATGATAAATAAAACCCATGAAAACAAAAACATGGATTTACCTTTCAGAACAAATATTAAAGCAGAAAATATGTGGTCAAAACAGTATCATTATACTATATCTGCGAATAGTAAGGAAATCGAATGATTATAGATTTCAAAAATTTAACGAAAGAACCACAAAGACCTACAGTCTTAATTTCATAAAATATTGATGGAAGAAAACGATATTGAAATCGGCATTTTCCTTGCATAGTGGAAAACATGAATATTTAAGAAATGCCATTTTGACTTACCATAAAAAAGTATATTTCAGAGAGTAATGAACAATATTCTTATTATTTTGATGGCATTATAGTATATTCAAAAACATTAAAACAACATATGTATCTCATATGTCCGAGTTAAGAACAGGGCGCCAGTCGTTTCTTCTTTTCGCAATGTTGCCCTAATTGCAGATTCCAAGTAAACCCAGGTCCTTCTTCACCTAAACTTCATAACGGAGTGGAAGTCTTCCTCTTTCTCTGCTTCCCCCAGGAGTACTGCGTCGAATACTTTTAGAGCTGGAGTATTTTCGTCCATTCGGACAACAAGATCTAGCCAGGGTAGCCACTGTATGTTAGATCGCTGAACTATGTCAACGTCGTCGTATATCTCATAAATCTTCCGCAGAACATTTCTTTTAAAAACTTGTATCATCGACTCATCATATGTTGTCACCGTCCATGCCTCTGCACCATATACATAGCAGGAAGAGAATAATGAAAGACACTCACATAGTTTGGTTTTTGTTCGTCGAGAGGGGACTTTACTTCTCAATTGCCTACTAAGTCCTAAGTGGTGTTGATGCTTGTTCCAAGATAGACGAAATTATCTATAACTTCAAAGTTATAATTGTTAACAGTGACGCAGTAAGCTATGGCGCGGCTGCAAAGCACATAACCGTCGAATTTAACGGGTTGGTGTTCGGCGCGAGGAATTTCGAGAAGGAAGGAGCTCATAGTACGAGGCACTCCTGATGACGGTTACAACCGAGGTCGAAGCCTGTGGAGACCTAGACGGTTGTGGTCAGGAGTAAGGCGCTTGCAACTTCCTCCAAGGAAGTTATTAAAAAAATGGTTAAAGAAGTGAGTCCTTCACTGGGAGTAAGGTTGCGTGAAGTAGGGCCTCTTAAAGGTGGCGGGGCGGTTATCCGCACTACCTCCGTTTTGGAAAGGAAAGAGGTGGCGACCAATGCAAAGTTCGGGGAGATGGGGTTGGTCGTGACTGTTAACTGGAAATTTTGTCCTCGGGATGGACTGCAACCATACTGAGATCTCCCATGATTAATTCATGGAAGAAACACTCCGGTAGAACTTACCAGACTTATGAATCAGGCAGCAAGTAGAGATTTCAGCGTTACATGGGTGGTTAAGGGAGGGTGGGGAGTGAGTTATCACAATTTGATTCAAATTATGGTTACTCCTGAATCTCCACCATCGAGGGAAAGGAGTTCAATGTGGCGATGGAGTACCATTGCAATTGGCTGGAACCAATATGGAATCTCAGTTAGGGAAACGGTATTAGTTGTCGTTTTGGGGAGTTGGGAGTGGATGAGCAAATTGCTCGTCTTTATGACGGGGGTTCTATTAGGAGCGTTCTTTTCCAGGACGGAGGGTCAGGTACCTCAATCACAAGAGGTACCAGTCTCTCCATTAAATCATGGGGATTTCGGTACGCCTTTGGCCTGTTTAGGTCTAAACGGTCCCCTGGTTTAATGGTTTGAGCGAAGAGATGTGCAAAAGCTTGTGGAAGTTCATCCCGGAATACCTGCATGCCATTTCAAATAAGTGCGTCTGGAAGGAGAAAGTGCTAAGGTTTTTCCTCTTCTAAAGCGATAAGATCCCCGTTCTTATCGGGGCATCAGTCTCCTTTCAGTACATGGAAAATTGCTGGAAAGAGTTATGATGGAACGGCTTCAGGAGTCAACGCCGAGTATGTGGTCGGTTAGGTAGCATGTGTTCAGGAAAGGACGCAGTATGAAGGATGCATAGTTTCATGTTCAGAATGTCGTTAGGGCGATTGTCAAAAAAGTGTGCCCTTTGCATATTTGTTGATTTCAACGGAGCGTTTGACTACTTAAGCTGAAATCGAGTGGAGCAACGGTTATAGGAGCTTGGCTGTCCGGAAATTATTCTTTGGCGGACTTACTCTTTGGACAGAAAGGCTTCTCTAGTCGGCATGAATGGGAGTATGGAGATTGGAGTCGTTCATAACTGCGCTGAGGGTTATCTCTGGTTCATATATTTGGATTCTCTCCTTGGCCAGCTCGAGCCACACTGTAAATGGTGTGCGGATGCGCACCACCTCCTTCTGCTGGTCGAAGGTTCCCCGCGGTCCGAGCTAGAGCGGGCGGGAGAACATCTCTTAGAGATCCTAAAGTCTTGAGGTTTAGGTGTTGGATGAACATAATTATGGAAAAAACGGTGATTATGCTGCTTAAGGACAGATTGTTGCCGTTTCGTCAACCGAATGTCCGGATGAACAGGGTCAGTATCAGGTATGTGACGCAAGTCAAATAATGTATTTATCTCCACACTTAGCCAACGTAAAGGTGCGACTGCAGGCAACCGTAAGCAAAATACGACGCATTATGAGGGGTGATTGGGGTCTCGGACGTCGTGCTGTCCGCACCCCCACTTAACCTGGTTAAGAAGGGGCTTGAGTCTGTCACTACTGCGGAATGACTGAATTTCCGATGATGATGCGAAGAGAGAGGGATATTAAGGGAGCAGGAGGCTATTAGATGATAGGATTAGGTATAGGTGGCAAGAACGTTGGAACAATAGTTCTAACGGCCGAGTGACTTATGAGTATATTCGAGACGTTCGGTTTGTTGAGTGTAATACTTCGGTTTTTGTTTCGAAATGCCGAACAGTTAGGGTCGTTTGCGAATTAGGATTAGATTTTGTATGAGTAGTGTGTGAATGTGATGTGTGTATGGGGTCCAACACCTGGCCACCAGTCCAGAGCTGTATGTAAGCTCAACAGGTAATAGTTACAATCTGACCGGAGATTTAATTTTGGTACCATGCAGAAAAGGAGCCTTTGGAGTTCGCTCCAACCGGACTGGCTCTTCGGGGAGTATTGTGGCTATTGTGGTTAAAAGCCAAATGCAGGAAGAACTGACCGTTTGTCAGTTGAATGTGGAGTTACATTGCAACCCGATTCCGGACTCAAAGTATTGGGTTTTTTTTTACGTGGCAGGTCCCAACCCCAGCGCACAACCATGTAGAGAGGATATTACGCCTTCTCACTTTAGCTCGCCTTCAAACGGAAGAATACTTGATCTAGGACAGTAAGTAGTGAGCTGTTTGAAACATATGTAAAAGAATCGTTTCTGGCCACTCCCAAGTGAATGGCAATCAGAGAACTTTCCTCACTTTTGTGATCAAATGCCTCCATTAAATTCTACCAAAAAGAATTATGCAACAAATGAAAAAGAATTGTTCGACATAATTTGGGCATTAAAACATTACGTCATTATCTTTAGATGGAGGGCTTTTATTGAGGAATTTTTCCCAAAAAATTGCTTATAAACTAGGAGCAACAAATGTAGTTGGAATCAAAAGTGTTCAAGGTGTACGCTTAAATGCCTACTGCAGCTTTGTCGAGCCAACAAAAGCAACTCCTGGTAAAAGCAAATGTAACGGCGGTAATGAGTCTTCGCAGCGATCAGCTGAGAGGGAGACTAAGCAAGCGCAGTCAGCAGTAAACAGCAATCGGACATCAACGAATCCACTGACAGGAGCCACTATGCAGGTACCAGCAAGCACCCGCACAGCGAAGGAAAATAAAATGCAAGGCGAGAATGTACCAAACAAACAAGGGCAATCAGTTCAGACTGATATTGATCGTTACATTAATGTAAAAAGGAAATCGAGTTCTATTAAATCAGCGGTCAATACCATAAAATTTCTACCAGGCACGCCAACTAGTAAAAGGCCTGAAATTCTTAATGGCAGGAGATTTGCCTTACTAAGCAAAAAGTCTAACGACAATGCAAAGGGTTTCACCACAGTCGTGAATGCCAAACCCCCTCCAATCTATTTGCGTGAGCGGAGCTCAAATGCGCTTGTTTCCAAAAGCATTATAATAGGCACAAACAATTTTCACAATGTGCCCTTGACAAAAGGTAACATATGTATATGAAACAGAAATTCAATCATACACTAAAAAAAGTTTTATGGATATTGTAAAATTCCCATCAAATAATAAAAAGAACTACTACTCTTACCAACTGAAGAGCTCAAAAGGCCTAGTTATTGTCATAAAAGGTATAAAGTCTTCGATAGATTCTAAACATGTTAAAGAAGCATTGGAAGAAGGTGGTTTTAGTATAAAATCAGTAGAAAATATTTTTAACAGGAACACAGTCATGCAACCAATGTTTAAAATAGAATTGATGCCAAATTCTAATCAACCAAAGAAAAACAAAACACATCCGATTTACAATCTAAAATATCTGCTCCATCGCAGAATATCAGTTCAGGAACCACATAAAAGAAATGGTTCGGTACAATGCACAAACTGCCAAGAATATGCACACACGAAATCATATTGCACCCTGCGCAGTGTCTAGGTGATGATATACATCCCACATTTAAATGTACTCTTAAAAGAGAGGATTTAACCCTTGTGTTGCCACCCGGGTACCCGGATACCACCGGAGTGTATTTTGTTGAATTATATTTTTTCTAACAAAGATAGGCTAACATCCTCTTGGATCCCCATGGTTTAACCGATTACCTAGCGAATTGTGCATTTAACATAGTTTAAATTTTTTTCTAACTTCAGTAATGTTACATTTGAAAATTAAAACACGTCTCAGCCACCGGGTACCCCGACAGAAGTTCGGCGCAGTTCGAATTATACATTATGATTATAATTTTATATTATATGTATCTAAAAGGAGTAAATAAGTATCTATATGATAACTATAACAAAAATGTTAAAATATGTATACTGTATATAATAATAATAATAATTTTATTTTGCGACATGAAGTTACGAAAAAATTAATGCATTTTTTGCTTTTTGCACAGTGAAATATAATTAATAATTTGAACAAGTAAATTTGAATAACTAAATTTTAAGAATTAATTAAAAAATTAAGAAACATTTAAAAATTACTGATTGCAATGTAAACATTTAGAAATGTTCACCGAATGCTGATCGCATACGGGCTTATCGCACTCAACGCAGGATTTCCGTGTCCTTCGGCGTTTGCGAATAGGCTGCTCATTACAAATGTAACAAGATCCAACCACAGCTCTTCTCCCAGTGGCGTCTCGACGTTGGTCATTTTTGGGTACCACCTCTACTATTGACCTCTCAAAGAAAGTTTCGACTGCGATTTTCGTAGAGTGGTTTCGCATTATTTGCTGGTTCGGGGCTCGCTCTTCGATCATCGGCATTGTTAATTCTCCTGACAATTGTCGAAGAAAAAGTCTTCAGCGGCCATCTACACGTTCACCGTTGGGTGGAGTACCTCGAACACATTTGATCCATGGTATCAACACTAGCTTTTGTTTGATATAAAAAAAAAAAAAATAATTTCTGGTTTTTTATGAGCTGCATCAGAAATTTAATAATCATAGTGCATTGTACTAAGAAGTATTACAGCTTTGTTTTTCTTTTTATTTTATTCATATTTTTCGTATTCAATTTTCGATAAAATTAAAATCCCATCGTGGTAAATAAATCGTGTATTTATTGTATTTACGTTACCTCAAAAACTGTGCTTTCGATAACTCCTCCATCGTTTTATTTATTTGAGGTATATAAATAAAATACAATTATCTTTACTTAACTTCACAAACTTTTTTCAATAGTATTGCAATAAATAAATAACTACGAATATCGATATGTAATGCATACACGCTAACGAACTATCCAAACTGACTGGAGTGATTGCAGCGAGTCAACGACGGAAACTTTACTATACAGTTACATTTATTTCACGGCATTTTGAACGTTTCTGAAGTACAAAGCAATTCAGAGAGCAACCTGTTTCCCCACCACTCGAATTTTACGCAACTGACCTTCGCCAAAACGAGAAATTTAAGATAGAGCAGCGCGCGTTTATTCCTGATTTAGGACTATGAAGGTGTCTGTATATAATTTATATGGGACATTCCAGTAGAAATACCTTTCTAAGATGTCAATAAATGGATCCTGATAGAATGCACTCATTTATTTTGACGTATAACGCACATATTATTATAATTTGCGTACGGGTAATCAGGTACCCTGCAGGCGGCAGACAGTGTGATTTTTTTTGGGTGACAACACAAGGGTTAAATAAAAAATGTAGTAATTGTGGTGGAAATCACACTATAAACTATATAGGTTGCCCTATATATAAAGACTTAAAAACGAAACTGTCTGTCGGAATTCAAGCACGTCGTAACCAAATGTTAAATATTCCTCCTAATGAAAATATTGAAATCCCCGTTCATATTTCAAAACCAGTAAATCTTTAAGACAATGCTACACAAGGGAGCTATGCAAACGTGGTGAAAGGCAATACTGCACAAATGCAATTGCCCTAAAACCAACCAAATGGAAGCGTTGAAACTATGATTTTCAACCTTATCCAATGTATGACATAATTTATGACTTTAATGCAAAATATGATTCAAGAGATAATCAAATCACAAAACCAAATGTTGCAAACTTTTTTAAGTAAAAAATGAGTGCTAGCCAACATAAGTTGGATATTATTAGATTTCTTGAAGAAAATAATATAGACGTAATACTTTTGTCAGAAACGCATCTTGCGAATAAAAACAATTTCTTCATACCGGGGTTTAGAATCTATGTTACAAATCACCCAGATGGAAAGGCACATGGTGGAACAGCAGTGTTGGTTAGAAAACTGTTAAATCACGACGCATTAGAATCTTATGCCACAGGGCAGTTACAAGCTACATAAAAAATTACAGACATCCAATTTTAAGACTTTTTTTGAACACTAAGCTATAGACAGGTGGAGATTATAATGCAAAACACACGTAAAACAAAACTCACGACTAATTAATCGGAATGAACGACAGCTGTATCACACTATTACAAATAGAAACAATAACCTAGACATAATATCTCTTGGTAAGCCGACATATTGGCATAGAGATCGAACTTATGCCAGATTTAATTGATTTTGCTGTAATCAAAAATATAGATAAATCGCACATAACAGTTGATATACATATCGCTCATTTACTGCAAGACCGGCATAAGTCAAAAAAATCGATTCTCCAGAAAACGCGTTTAAAGTTTTCAACTGACTACAACCTTACACGGTGACTCCAATCTTACACCTCTTCTCAAGCGGAGCATATAAGAGGTATTCATATGAATTTTTCACTCAACATGAAGTATGATATAACGAACAATTCTGCAGCATTAACTCAAAAATCACGTTTTTTGATTTATGCCGGTCTTGCAGCAAATGAGCGATATGTACTGGCTTATCTTCTGATCATTATCCTGTAATAATAAAGCTGTGTGAACAACCCATATTCGTTGTTCCAAAAGTAGGTCTAATATCTTATAAAACGGACTAGCTAAAATATAAAAAAATCGTGAGTAGCCACATTAATATTGACTACAAAATAAATACAGGAAAAGATATTGACGAAAGCATCAAAGAACTCAATGATATAGGGTGATTTTTTAAGAGCTTGATAACTTTTTTTTAAAAAAAAACGCATAAAATTTGCAAAATCTCATCGGTTCTTTATTTGAAACGTTAGATTGGTTCATGACATTTACTTTTTGAAGATAATTTCATTTAAATGTTGACCGCGGCTGCATCTTAGGTGGTCCATTCGGAAAGTCCAATTTTGGGCAACTTTTTCGAGCATTTCGGCCGGAATAGCCCCAAATTTCTTCGGAAATGTTGTCTTCCAAAGCTGGAATAGTTGCTGGCTTATTTCTGTAGACTTTAGACTTGACGTAGCCCCACAAAAAATAGTCTAAAGGCGTTAAATCGCATGATCTTGGTGGCCAACTTACGGGTCCATTTCTTGAGATGAATTGTTGTCCGAAGTTTTCCCTCAAAATGGCCATAGAATCGCGAGCTGTGTGGCATGTAGCGCCATCTTGTTGAAACCACATGTCAACCAAGTTCAGTTCTTCCATTTTTGGCAACAAAAAGTTTGTTAGCATCGAACGATAGCGATCGCCATTCACCGTAACGTTGCGTCCAACAGCATCTTTGAAAAAATACGGTCCAATGATTCCACCAGCGTACAAACCACACCAAACAGTGCATTTTTCGGGATGCATGGGCAGTTCTTGAACGGCTTCTGGTTGCTCTTCACCCCAAATGCGGCAATTTTGCTTATTTACGTAGCCATTCAACCAGAAATGAGCCTCATCGCTGAACAAAATTTGTCGATAAAAAAGCGGATTTTCACATTTCGAACCGAACACTGATTTTGGTAATAAAATTCAATGATTTGCAAGCGTTGCTCGTTAGTAAGTCTATTCATGATGAAATGTCAAAGCATACTGAGCATCTTTCTCTTTGACACCATGTCTGAAATCCCACGTGATCTGTCAAATACTAATGCATGAAAATCCTAACCTCAAAAAAATCACCCGTTATAATAACTAACGTAGCTGGGTAAAACAACGTCAAGTGGTCCACGAAAATTTCGCAAAATTACCGATTTTGAAAGTTAGCAGTTCATTAGGAAGGAGAAGCGCTCGTAAGCTCCCGACATCTGTGCCGCAAGAAAAACTTTAGCACATTGAGCAACGATGAATGTGTGCCATACGTTTTAAGAGCGGTATGGGGACAAAAAATTCGATATCTTCGAAATGGTATAAACGAACAGATTATTTTTGCAGATTATTAAAGGTGAATATTTTCCACGTAGTGTGACATACTTTTCATTTTTTTAGTGTAAAGAAGACATGAAAAATTTAAATTTTTTAACCAAAAATTATGTAAAATATTATTATTTAAACAAATGGATCGTGAAAAAATATTTATAATGTAGCACGAACATTTTCTTTGACTTCACAAAATTTCATCGATTTATCTCTGGTAGTTTATGAGAAAATAATTTTGCAATTTTATAGTGCACTAAATTTCAACCTTCAATAACTTTAACAAAAAATCACGGGGTATGCGTCTTATCCCCTTCCTAATGAACTGTTAATTTTCAAAATCGGTGATTTTGCGAAATTTTCATGGACCACTTGACGTGGTTTGATCCAGTTGTCTTAGCAATACCAAATAAATGCTATAAGCCACTTGGTTTCAGAAAAATCTTTAATAGAGAAATAGAAAAGCTTGTAAATGAAAAAATCAGGGCCCGAATCGCGGCAGTCGTGAGCGAGCAAGTAATCGAATCGAGGGAAATTTCGTAACGTGTCGAGTGTGCGGATCGTCGCACTCGATGTGATACGAATAGAAATTTTATGAAATAACTTCCCTGCTGCAGCTCTAAATGACATTTTCGAATAATGAAACAAAAGAAAGAAGTATTTGAATTGGAATTGAACGTAAATATTCAAATTTATTATACGTTTATATATAAATTTACTAAATTTAGTTTTTGCAGGCAAAAAAATGAACCCTAACGTGTTTTTTTATTCAAGTTCATCTGATTCAGATAAAGAACATCACCAAAGATCCAGTATTCGTGACAAAAGTAATCCCATGGCTTTACCTGAAGCAGCGTAAGAACATTTTTAATTATACCGTTTAACTTGGTATAGATCTTATTATTTTAAATCATTTACAGATTCAGGAAGTGGTTTAGATTGACCAAAGACGCATTTACTTTCATCTTATCGGCAAGAGAATTTAACGGACATTTATCAACCGCAGTACCACTAATTCTTTAATTAGCAGCGACTTTGTCCCTCTTGGCGTGTGGAGGCTATCAACACTCAGTTGAAAACGACTTTTTAATTGGAATGTGTCAAAGCACAGTATGTAAAATTGTAGTGGATGCAGTTAATGAAATGAAAACAAAACTTTGTCCACATTTCATTAAGTTTTTGCCAAAGCATTTATGTAGGTGCACAGAATACTTTGTTGAGAAATTTAAAGTTCCAGGAGGTATGTTTGTCGACTAAATAAAGATGCTAAAAATAAATATACAAATGTTTAGTTATCGGATGTATTGATGGTACACATTTTGGCCTTTAAAAACCAACTGTGAACGAAAATATGTTTTTCAACAAACAAGGATACCACTGTTTTAATTCAATGATAATAAGTCGCATATACAAATGGATGTACTCATAAATACATAGCATACTCGTATATAGCATATGCATTTATGTACATATATATTTGGATCTGTAGGCCACATACTTACGAATATGTATGTATGTATGTATATTATTGTATATTTGCAGATTTGTGATTACGAACATCGAATTTTAGCTATTGATTCAAAATATGGTGGAGCCGCTCACGATTCCTTTGTATGGAAGCATTCTGCGCAGAGGAGATTTCTGGAGGATTTTTTTGTAGCTGCAAAATTTATTTACAGACATATCTACGTATTTTCTCAATTAACAGGAGATTCTGGATATCCTTTGGAACCATGGTGTTTGACATCATTTAGAAAACGCAAAGTTGGCTTGTGCCAAGCACGGTTTAATGAAATCCATGCAAATTCTGAGTAATGATAAAAGAAGTCGGTATAGTCCTGAAAAGATGGCAAAGTTCGGCAATGTATGCAGCGTTGCAAAACATCTGCATACAACAAATTCAACATATTTTGTTAATGAAAACAATGATACAGAAATAGATGCCGGAAATGAGACTCAGTTAACTAAAATTGATATTAGAGATCATATTATGTTGTCTTTAGATAATAATTGAATTAAACGTTCCAACAACATTTGAATCATATTTTATTTGAACAAATATTTTCAATAAAGAACTTGGAGTTAACATATCTTATATCTTCTTCTTCTTCTTTACTGGCGTAGACACCGCTTACGCGATTATAGCCGAGTCAAAAACAGCGCACCAGTCGTTTCTTCTCTTCGCTACGTGGCGCGAATTGGATATTCCAAGCGAGGCCAGGTCCTTCTCCACTTGGTCCTTCCACCGGAGTGGAGGTCTTTCTCTTCCTCTGCTTCCCGCGGCGGGTACTGCGTCGAATACTTTCAGAGCTGGAGTGTTTTCATCCATCCGGACAACATGACCTAGCCAGCGTAGCCGTTGTATTTTAATTCGCTGAACTATGTCAATGTCGTCGTATATCTCGTACAGCTCATCGCCGTGGCCAACGCGCAAAGGACCATAAATCTTTCGCAGAACTTTTCTCTCGAAAACTCGCAACGCCGACTCATCGGTTGTTGTCATCGTCCAAGCCTCTGCACCATATAGCAGGACGGGAATTATGAGCGACTTATAGAGTTTGGCTTTTGTACGTCGAGAGAGGACTTTATTTTTCAATTGCCTACTCAGTCCGGAGTAGCACCTGTTGGCAAGAGTAATCCTGCGTTGGATTTCCAGGCTGACATTGTTGGTGGTGTTAATGCTGGTTCCTAAATAGACGAAATTATCTACAACTTCAAAGTTATGACTGTCAACAGTGACGTGGGAGCCAAGTCGCGAGTGCGACGACTGTTTGTTTGATGACAGGAGATATTTCGTCTTGCCCTCGTTCACTGCCAGACCCATTTGCGTTGCTTCCTTGTTCAGTCTGGAGAAAGCAGAACTAACAGCGCGGGTGTTGAGACCGATGATATCAATATCATCGGCATACGCTAGCAGCTGTACACTCTTATAAAAATTGTACCTGCTCGATTCAGTTCTGCAGCTCGAATAATTTTCTCCAGCAGCAGATTGAAGAAGTCGCACGATAGGGAGTCTTGTCTGAAACCTCGTTTGGTATCGAACAGCTCGGAGAGGTCCTTCCTGACGGAGCTTTTCGTGTTGGTCAACGTCAGTTTACACAGCCGTATTAGTTTTGCAGGGATACCAAGCTCAGACATCGCGGCATAAAGGCAGCTCCTTTTCGTGCTGTCGATAGCAGCTTTGAAATCGACGAATAGGTGGTGAGTGTCGATTCTCCTTTCACGGGTCTTTTCCAAGATTTGGCGCATGGTGAATATCTGGTCGGTTGTTGAGTTACCAGGTCTGAAGCCACACTGATAAGGTCCAATCAGTTTGTTGACGGTGGGCTTTAATCTTTCACACAATACGCTCGATAGAACCTTGTACGCGACGTTGAGGAGGCTTATCCCACGGTAGTTGGCGCAGATTGTGGGGTCTCCTTTTTATGAATTGGGCATAGCACACTTAAATTCCAATCGTTGGGCATGCTTTCATCCGACCAGATTTTGCAAAGAAGCTGATGCATGCTCCTTATCAGTTCTTCGCCGCGGTGTTTGAATAGCTCGGCCGGCAATCCGTCGGCCCCTGCCGCTTTGTTATTTTTCAGGCGGGCAACTGCTATTCGAACTTCTTCATGGCCGGGTAATGGAACGTCTGCTCCATCGTCATCGATTGGGGAATCGGGTTCGCCTTCTCCTGGTGTTATGTGTTCACTGCCATTCAGCAGGCTGGAGAAGTGTTCCCTCCATAGTCTAAGTATGCTCTGGGCATCGGTGGCTAGATCACCTTTGGGGGTTCTACAGCAGTATGCTCCGGTCTTGAAACCTTCTGTAAGCCGCCGCATTTTTTCGTAGAATTTTCGAGCATTACCCCTGTCGGCCAGCTTATCAAGCTGTTCGTACTCACGCATTTCGGCCTCTTTCTTCTTCTGTCTGCAAATGCGTCTCGCTTCCCTCTTCAACTCTCGGTATCTATCCTATATCTTATATATTGATATTTATTTGTGAATTTTTCTCTTTAAAATATCAAGCTCATGAGTTTTAATCTGCAACTCCACAGCTTTTATTTTCATATCTGCAGTATGTACCTCTTCTTTTATTTAAAGAGGTCTCTCCTTTAGAGCAAATAGTTTCTCAAGATTTTCATTTATTTGCGTTTGCGTTACTTCATATGCGTGGAAATTGCATTTTAAAAGAGAAACTTTTTCACTTTCGGCAGTGGACTTCGTTTTACATGTTTTTTTTCGCACTGCGACTGGTGGATGGTGTCGGATCTTCTTCTTCCTCGCTATCTATAATCATTTCTACCAACTCATTTAATACTTCTTCGGGCTCTACATTTCCAAAAGATTTTACTACGGTCAACCCTTCTACAGCAACATCTATCCCCGTAGCTTGGAGGAGTTGTTCTTCTGCTGCAGTTAAAAGTTTTTCCTCGTACCGACCACCAACAGTACTTTGTTTCGAGGCTTTGTTGAAAGAAATTTTCTTTTTTTTGTTGTGTTTTTGATCAGCAAATACCTATTTTTGTATTTTATTATTATTTTAATCATGTATTATTTTATTTTACTTACTTTTCGCCAAGATTTAGCATCTTTCGTCGGTAGCTCGGCAGCGTTCAGTTTTAAAGTCAATGCCTCCCATAGCTTATTTGCTGCAACTTTGCCTTGCCCATAATTAGGCAAAATATTTTTTGCCAAGTCCTGATGCAGTCATCAAATTTTTTTGACACATACATATTTATTTTATTTACATTGGTCCTTAAATTATTAGTTATAATTATATTACATTATTAGATGTTAAATAAACTAAATAAATGAAAAATAACTTACATTTTGCCCCTCGGATTATTTTAGCTGATATATTCAAATTTTTTTATATAATTTGTGCTATAAAGTTTCTCAAATAGCTAACGAATGAAATTTCGATTCTTTCGTACAAACGAGAACTCGTTATCGAATGAGAAAATTTCAAATTTCAAAAGTACGTGTTCGATAGCGAGTACAACGATCCGAAAACAAAAAAAAATAAATTTCGCTCGTTAACGTGTGCCGCGATTCGGGCCCAGCTGTACGTAAATCAGTTGTAATTAAAAAAAGCGCTTTAACGTGAAGTAGAATTCAATATTGAAATTTAAATAAATAAGCTGTGTCCAAATTCAAGCAAGCAAAATTCCCTTTGGAAAGCTCAAAAGTCCATGAAGCTACCAATTGACTGCAACATACCTATACGAGACTTGGGTGCAAATTAGGCTCGAAATGACGAGGAAAAGGCTGATTGTTCCAAAGAACAACTTTGAGCTGTCCAACTTACCCAATACAGCTAACGAGTCACTCGAGTCTTTTAAGACCTCACCTTCTGAAACTATTAGAATAATAAAAGAATTTAATCCAAAAAAGTCACCAGGACATGAAAATATTACCCCAAAAATGCTAATTGAGTTACCAAATATTGATGTAGAAGTGTTCTCTTTGCTCTTCAATGCAATTCTGAGTATTTGATACTGTCCAATTTCATGGAAAAAGTCGTAGATTACCTTGATAGATAAACCTGGGAAAGACTTAACACAGCTGTCTTCATGCAGACCAATCAAATATTCTTGATCTGGAGAGCCTCTCCTATCGGAACATGCCCATTTTATTTCCGAAATCCTGGGACGGTATTCTAAGGCCGACCCTGTAATAAATACGAAAGTTATCAACAACAGATTTCATTAGGGGAAGCACCACTACCACTAAAAGAGGGAGAACAATTCGATATCGACATTTTAAAATTTCTTACGTGCATCGATACTTATTCTAAATTTTTAACAATTAAATATATTGCAGACAAATTAAACTTAGAAGAAAACAGAAACAACTAAGGAAGGGTTATGTTCGGCTGCAACCGTAGATTTTATACTCTTACAACTTGCAAGAATCAAAGCCATGGAAATACTATAAAACCAGTTATACGAATATAGAGTAAAGTCAGCTAGGGGATATATGCGGTCACCCCGAAATTCAAAAATCTTTATATTAAGTGTATGAAGGGTAACGCAAGTATTGGCCCGATTCAACCCATTTGTGACAGACACACCATTATAAGAGAAGGATTATTCCTTAATTTCAGTTATACATACCACACAGTGACCCCGGGGTCTAAATATTCGGTACTAAGGGTCTTGAACAGTTTTTATTGGATTTAAACAATTTTTAGTCATACAAATATACACACCAAAATTTTATTCGTGCAAAGTTTTATCACGTTTTATTAATTGCTTCTTGATTTGTGTACTTGAAACTGAACGAAACAAGTGGAATTTAAAATTGTGTTTTATGGGAAGTAGGTGTGGTTGTTGTCCGATATCGTCCATTTTCGCAATGTGAAATAAGAATGTAAGAAGAGTACCACGTACGAAATTTTACCGAAATCGGTTGGTCGGGATATGCGATTTCACCAAAAAGTTGGCGGTGCCACGCCTATCGTCCAATTTTCACACCGGCTCCCATAAAGCTCTCCCATACTATCTCGGAGGTAAAATTTAATGTCTCTGGCGTATTTAGTTATTGATTTATTATAATTTTAGTTGTTTTTAACAGTAACGTTATATGTGGAGTGGGCGAGGTTATCCACCGATTTCATCCATTTTTTATAAGATTTGTACTCAGCAAATTTAGTTGTTGTAGCTTAACTTGTTAGAGGGCAGGGCCAAGGATACTTTTCCAAAAAATTTTGCCCACAGATGCCCTTTTCTACTGCGATCCTCTATACCAAATTACAGCTTTATATATTAATTCAGTACTTAGTTATGGCACTTTATTTGTTTTCGGTTAATGGCTAAGAAAACCACATACAAAGTTTCATTGAGATACCTTAATTTTTACTCACTCAAGTTACAGCTTACACGGGTACGGAGTGAATCTGTTAGATCGAATGTGCTGGAATGAGAATTTTTAATTTATAAGTTTGAAACGATTGTCATGAGTTATGGAACCAGCACTGTTGATGCGTTCTGCATCATGGCTGAGTAAATACTGTCCATACCAAGGGATTTAAAGGAATCGAAACCATTGAATGCCCAAAGTATTTTGTCCTTCGTTGTGATATCGTAAGTGACGTACTCTACGCTATTTCCTACAGGAAAGTTAATAGCGAACGTACCCTCTGGAAGTCTTATTGACTAGTTCTTCCAGTGATTCCTCACTGCACCTACATATTACAGTCTTCACATTTTTTGCGTATTAATCAAGGTGTGGTCGGGAACTTGGGTAGTAGTTTCCTAAGCCTAGCTACTTCGGTTATCTTTTTTAAAAAAGCTGCAGAAGGCCGGGAAATATGCAAAGCTTGATGGCCAGATGTAGCAGTACAATTGGAGTGCGCTATTTAAGAGAATTGCCATGGTCGTAAACTGACTATTTCCCACCAATATATTAGGAAACAAACATGTTTCACTAGGTTAAGGGCTATTTCAGCAAATGACCAGAGCTATACACAATTCCTAATCAAAATGCTCAACCAGTAGGGCAAGTAATTATTAACAAATGAGTTAGGAGATATTGTATTCTATCGAAATTGCGTTCTGACCATGGAAGAAATAAGTTCTAATTTAGGGGAAGTGCCAGAAATAGCGTATCAAAAACATGTACAAATTCAGTACATAAACAGTCCGTTGGCAAGGTAGAAAAAGGCAATCGAACTTAGAGTAGTAACGGTTGCTTTACCGCGTTATGGGGCTTTGTCGGGGCGGTAGGATGCTTATCTCATGGAATATCATACACGGAATAATCTACTAAGATAACCACCGTCGCATCTCAACAATAACAAACAAGTGATAACAGACACCGAATTTCAACAAACAAATGGCAAACAGATAATAACTAATTCATTTCAATAACAACAAACAAGTTGCAACCAGATAACAGCAGTCTCATCTCACTAGTATAAATAGCTGTAAGATCTCATAAGAATATCCATAAAGGCACGCATTTTGGCGTAGCAATAAAAATATAAACAAAAACTCATGGCTTCAAAGAGAATATTTCACGCTGGACTCACGAGATAAACGTCAACAAATTTTCAAATTATATGCGATCAATACTACACAGGCTCTAACAATAAAGGTAAATACACTAGAAGCACAACAATCCTCTCAGATAGTCACTACGACAGATCATCATATACAAGCGGCACATTATGCAGTCATCACACAAAAGACTTGGAAATCGCATATGCAATCGCAAGTACAATTTACCATGACAATGAGAACATGCAGTTCGGTTTAAAGAACGCGCCTTCTATATTTCAGCGATGCGTAGACGATATCCTACGTCCATATATTGGCAAGTTCGCATATGTTTACATTGACGATGTACTCATATGTATATTCTTCGTCACCCGAGAACGAGAAGATTTCAAACGAGAAATCGTATTTTTTTCCAGGGTTCAGTCGAATACCTCGGACATATAATACAATCACTGTAGATCCAAATAAAATTCAAACTAAAAAGAATTATCCATATCCAAAAAATTTAAAATAAAAAATTAAAATTTTAAGTGGTGAAAATTTAAATGTAAACGCGTTTTATAAATTTGAATTTCGAGAGCATTCATTAGCGGAATTTCTGGTCATACATCTAAGCATGGATGCTCAAAATGTACACAAATTGCAAAGATAATAAATGGAGTTTGAACTTTTAGTACCTACTCAGGTGTTTTGATAATTTATAACGATTTTAAAAGTAGAAAATATGTAAACCATCACTCTAAGTTATACTTAAATAATAAATTCGTTTTTGAAAAAGGTAATGTGTCTATGGTATCTCAAGTTCCATTAGATTGTATGCATATAATAGAATTAGATTTAATGCGTAAATTTTTGAAAACATTAGTTACTAACAAAGTTTTCGAAAATACCAAAAACTAAAATTCTTTTAATATCAGACAAATTAATATCAATGTGTCGAAATATCCCAAAAGAGTTTGCTCGTAAGCCACGTTCTCTTGACGAATTGCTAAATTGGAAGTCAACAGCATTCCAGCAATTTCTTCTGTACACTGGTATTGCTTTTAAAAATGATATTTCTGATGACCAGTATTATGAAATTCTTCTCTTGCATTGCATTCATTTTGCATATGATAACTCTTTTTGTAGAAAATTTCCTTTAATATTCGGTAAAAACAGTGTTTTATATATTTTTAACAGTTTACTGCATTTAAAAGAAACTGTAGAACCAGTGGGTAATCCAATTTCAGGTTCGTACTATGCTTTTGAGAATTATTTACAAAGCCTTAAACGTGTTGAACGAAAATCCACTCAAATTTTTATGGAAGTTGAAGAGGATACAATTAAAGTTTCAATTAGTTCAGAGCAACCAAAATTATTAGGAGGTATATGCATTTTTAAAAATTTTGTATAATTTAATAATTTGTATTGAATAATTTTGTATTGAGTTCAAAAAGTACAGACAATTTTTGTTATATTAAAGGCAATATTCCAATTGTTACTCAATCGCTTAGTGATGAAGGTCAAATAATTGGAAGGAAGCTCAAAAATTTTTGTAGTTGTTTTTACGAACCTTTCGAATCAGAGTCGATAGGGATATATCTTAATATATAAAAATCACGTGTCACATTGTTTGTTTTCGATGGACTCCTAAACTACTGAACCGATTTTAATGAAATTTTTAACACTGTGTGCAGTTTGGTCCAACGTGAAAGATAGGATAGTTTATAACTCTCCTTATAGTCGCATTATTTATTTATTGCAAATTATTTGTTTATTATTAGCAAAGAGCTATCCACCAGTTGGTGGCGCTAAGTGCGGTATGTTACAGTAGATGGCGCTACATTTCTTTCGAAATTTTCATGGATTTAGGCTGTCATAACAAAAGCTGCCACTTGCTAAAAACATTAAATGAAAATGCGTTGTTTGAAGTTTATATTATTTGTGGTAAAGTTATACGAATCTATGACTTCCAATATTCTAAATTTAAGGAAAAATCACATACAATCCGTGAAATAAATAAAGTTATGTACATACATATGTATGTATGGTCAGACAAATAAGCAATGCTGCCACTCTTTTCCCGTAAATCTTCCTCGAATTTGGGAGATTTCAGAGGAATTTAGGAAATCGCAGAGCTGATTTCTGCATGTATTTCCTGTAAAAAAAAATTTCATTTAGTTGCATTTATGTATATGTAGAATTTTGTATGGCTAATGCCCGGTTTCACAGTCCATACATAAGTTGTGCCTAAATAAAATCTTAGCTAAGTATTGTTGCCAACTGAGTAGTCGTTTGCGTTACACAGTCAATGCTTAATTTCTATAAAATTTTATTATGATATATGGCAACGCTATGGGCAACATATGTTTTACAAATGTCATTCATAAAAATATGTTTGAAATATTTAAATTATAACAGACAATACATAAATTTGGGAGCAAAATTATATCAAAAATTGATGAAAACAACAAAAGAACCCCAAATTTCATCACTAGCGAGTCGGAGCACCTATGGGAACTGAAGGAAAAATATAAGCTGATATTGAGTGCAAACGAACGGACACTTGCCCTACGCTACGAAAGATGTCGCTGAAAATTCAAAGCAAATTCAAAACAAAAATCAGCTGTTATTTAAGCATGGCCTCCCATTTTCAGTGCTTAAGAATAGTAAAAAAGAACTGCAACCAAATACGCAGTGAAATAGATTATCACTGGCTCAGTAATCAGTCGTTGAATATGTATTACGAGTATACCACGTGCATTCCAAAAGACTGATGTAACCTTTCCAGCGCACTTTTTCGTCTTTCTACGCCTGAGAACCGGTTCCTCATGTGCAGTCCACTAAAATGACTGTCAATTGGACTCCAGTAGGAGTCCATCATATCAATTGAGCTATGTATCTATAGTCACACACCGACGCAAAAATTCGGTTTTATTCCGATTAAAGAGCACTCAAACACTTCTCAGAATCAGTTATGCGCTGTTTTTGTTAGATTATGAACTTGCGAGGCACCTACTTTGCACAGAGCTTTCGCCTCTTTAGGGCATCGTCCAGGTTAGCAAATATCTTTTCAACGATGGATTTCCCTGAGCCCAAATTCAACAGTATTTTCCCCAAAAAGCCAAATGCTTTATTAACACACGAAATGCTTTAAGATCCATTTTTTTGTAAACTAACAAAAGTTGCTTCACAAAAATGTTATAACTCATGGAAAAGAGCTATCCACCAATAGTTATAATCCAACTAATAGAAATCATATAGATCAGCCACAGTGAAGCGTGGACGGGTCCTCTAGTGTACATATATAGTTGACTTAGAAGCAAGTGATATAGAAAAGTCTTTCACTTTTTTAGAAGTTCAATCTAAGGCTGTTGGAATACCGTATGAGAAGGATTTAGTTTTCATTAATTATATATATATGAATATTGTTAAAATAAAGTTCAAACCATCAAAATGAAATCAATAAAACGTATGGACTTTAATGCTCAAGGTATGTATATAACTAAATAAAATTATTTCATTACTTTAAGATTAAACTTTTACAATATTTCAGCTAAAGACAGGAAAGAATGCAATTGTCGGATGTTCCAAATTTGAATCACCTGCACTTTATGTACATAAGTATATGTTTGTTTACATTTATTTACTTATTTTAGATCAACTCCAAATTTGCATGGAAGTAGTAATCGATATGATAGTTGGTATAAATAAAAGGAATCACACATTGCTGAGGAAACGTCTTTAACGGCAAAATTTCTATTGTTATATCTGTCTAAATGCAAAAATAAATAACGGCAAGCGCGAAGGTTATGTAAGTTTTTGTCAAATTGCATCTTAATTTTTTTAAAATAATTAGTTTTCTTTTCAGTGAAATTTCTTTTCTATGAAATCACTTTTAGACCGGCAGGGGTGGTTAAAAATCTTAAAGAGATATCGACGGATGCTGCTGTCCAAGAATATAATGTTACAAAAGTAGTATTTAGTTGTATTTGTATTGCTATGTGCATCCCTTATTATGAACAATAGCTGTAGGTATATGGAATAGCATTTGTCTTGTTGTAGACATCTTGCGCCGCGGCTGTCTGCTTGTCGAAACAATAGACATCTGGCGCCACGGCTGTCTGCTTGTCTAAGCAATAGCTGGATTTGGCGCCGTATGTTCTGGTAATTTCCAGACGCAATATTCTAGAAGGACACGTCGGCATCAGCGAGAAGTGCGTGGCTATATAAGCCGTGGCAGCGCCAACGTAATCAATCAGTGCTAAGAGTAAACTGCTATAGTGTAGACGAGTTGTGAAATAAAGAGTTGTTGAATTAAATTAAACAGTGTTGATTTTATTTGTCAATCCAGAGATACGAACCTAACAAAGTAAACTAGCAAGCAGTAAATTCGTAACAATAATATTGAGGGAAGTCATGGAAAAAATCTTTAAGACGTCTGGAGAACTTTTACTCCACCCTAATAGGTAAATAAATACTGTTTACTTTTTTCAAGATATTATAACTGTTTTAGGTTAAGTTTGTGATAACACTCAATTATATATTGATTTATGAGTAATATTTTTATAACAAAAATAGTTTTTATTTGAATATCTTTGTATCAAATGACAATTTGATAATAATTTGAGGATCTTGTTTTGGTGACTCCTTATTAAAAAGGATTGTATATGGAACTTCATTGGTAGTAGAGTGAACAATTATATGGTTATGAGTGAAAAGTGTTTGTTCAATTTCTAAATATTTTAGCTCTTTATCACCTGAAGTGTTGATTATTCTAAGTTTTTCATTTAAAGTTTTATGTAGTCTTTCATTGTCACCTATACCAGTTTTACCGGTGGTTACTTCTACTTTTATATTTAATGAATTACACCATTGTTTAATGTTTATATTATTTAAACCTTGGTCTTGGTCGATTTTTAAAGTTTTTGGAGGACCCTTACAATTAAAAATTTTTAGCAATGCTTTTTTGGATTCCAGCCAGACCAATGCTTTAACTTTTTCTATCATAGCAAACTTACAGTATAAATCGATACATGTTAAATAATATTCATTATTCCATTTCCAAAAATCTATAACATATTTTTCTCTTATTTTGTAAATTGGCGGTGTAATTTTGAACGGCATTTTGTTAGAAATATGATCGTTCTTACAATTATTACACAGTTCACATTCATTTATTATTTTGGTGATTTCCTTAAGATAATTGGGGTAATAATACTGTAATTTAAAACATTTTGCAACCTTCTCTATACCTTGATGAAATCCATTTAAATGGATTTCAAGTACTTTACTTTTAAAATTTGCAAAATCTGTAATGTTTTTTAATTCTGTTGTACACCGATAAATCTTGTTGCGACTTGTTGTTATTAGTGTCTTATAAACGTTTTGAAATTGTATAAAATCAGTATCATTGGGCATAAAAATTGTTGTATTATTTTTTAATGAAAGGGTTTTAATTATATCTTTAATATAATCAGAAGTTAATTCTTTGTATGTAATTACAATTAGGTTATTAAAAAAACTTTTGTTGTTGTAGTTGAGTCTTTACCATCTCTTATTAATTTAATTTGATTTTCGAATACAATTAATGATCGCTCTGTTATCTTAATAAAACTTTCAGAATCTTCATCGGCAGAATGAACAGTGTCTACGTTAGATTCAGATTCTTCATTAAAAAAGCATTCCGTATTTTTAATACGAGAAAGAGCATCTGCTACACGATTTTCTTTACCTGATATGTATTTTACGTCAAAGTCATATTCATTAAGCCGAATCTTCCATCTTTGTAACTTGGAGTTTGGTTCCCTTAAGTTGTGGAGCCATTGCAATGGTCTATGATCACTATTTATTAAAAATTTCCTGCCGTATAAATATGATCTAAAATATTTGGTAGCCCAAACCATGGCTAAAAGTTCTTTCTCAGTAGTTGAGTAGCGCTGCTCATGTTCATTGAGTGTGCGACTAGCAAAACAAGTTGGATGTCCCTGTTGACTTAACACTGCCCCTAATGCCATATTTGACGCATCAGTCGTCAATGTAAATATTTTTTCATAATTTGGATACGCCAGAATTGGATCATTAGTAATTAAAATTTTCATGGTGTTTATATGTAGCTTCCAGAAATTTCTCAACTGAGCTATTTATTTTATTGTCTTTTTTAAGACAATTAGTCAAAGGTTTCGTTATTTCAGAAAAGTTTGAATAAATTTAGGATAAAATTCCGCCAAACCAAGAAATTGTTTTATTTCTTTTTTCGTTTTAGGAACGGGATAATTTAAAATTGCTTTGATTTTATTAGGGTTAGGCTTAATACCTTCTGCCGTTATGATATGACAAAGAAATTCGATTTCTCTTTTGAAAAACTCGCTTTTGTCCATCTGAATTTTCAGATTTGCTTCGTTTAATTTGCGAAAAACTCTGTCTAGAGATTCTATGTGTTCCTGTAATGACGTACTGAACACTACAATGTTGTCTAAGTAAACCGTACGATCTCTCCCTATTAGACCATCTAGAACCGTATTCATCAGTCTCTGGAAGGTGGCTGGTGCATTTTTAAGCCCAAATGGTATTCTTAAAAATTCAAAATGTCCGCTCTGAGTAGAGAAAGCTGTTTTTTTCCTATCTACCGGATCCATTTCTATTTGATGGAAGCCTTGCGCTAAGTCTATTATTGAAAAATACGTATACCTACCCAGTTTTTCGAGAATTTCATCCATGTTTGGAATGTGCTACCTATCATAGATAGTAATACTATTGACTTCTTTGGTGCTGAATATGGGGAATCACTATGAGAAATGATTTGATTTTCAACCATTTCTTTTATTTGTTTGTTTACTTCAGATTTATGAATTTCAGGATATCTATACGACTTTACATATGTATATTGGATCTTCAAGAACCGTTTTAATTCTATGTTTTATTTTATGAGTAAATGTGAGTTTGCCCCCTTCTTTATAAAATATATTTTCAAATTTAAAAGTTTTTTTAATTTATTTAACTCTTCTGAATTTAAATCTTCAAGTCTAAATGTACTATCTTTAGTTTTATGAATTTCGTTCATATTTTATTCTTGAAGGCAATTATCAAAATTTTCAGAATTTGATTTATTCTTGAAAAAGTTATACCGAACACCATTCATATGTATCATATCTTTTTCCAGATCAATTTTAGCTTTAAGTAGCTTAAGTATATTACAACCGAGTAAACCGTCGTAGTTATTCGAGAAATTATAAACGAAAAATTTCAGTTTTTTCATATGTTCATCGCTAAACAATTCTTGGGTTTCATTTAGACAAACTTTTCCTATCGCTGTTGTTAATGTTATTGGCTGAACATAAATAATCTTTTCGTTGGATATTCCAGGCTTTATTAAACTAACTGATGAACCTTTGTCGACTAAAAATTTATAATATTTTTTTATTAAATTTCAATTCAATTGTGGGAAGCCTTCTGAGGCTGTTAAGTGAAAATTTACCTCATCTTGTTTCATTGGTTCAGGATAGCCAAAGCGTCTTAATCGATATTGGTTTGACCCATGAATCTTATCTTGTTTTAAATTATTTAAGTTTCTATTAGTATAAATGTTTGCAGAATTGAAAGGTGTATGCCTAACTTGTGGGAAATTATTATTTTGTAAAGTATAATGTTGATTGCTATGTTCATTGATAAATTTTTTATTTTTATAATAATTATGTACTAACTGATGAACCTTTGTCGACTAAAAATTTATAATATTTTTTTATTAAATTTCAATTCAATTGTGGGAAGCCTTCTGAGGCTGTTAAGTGAAAATTTACCTCATCTTGTTTCATTGGTTCAGGATAGCCAAAGCGTCTTAATCGATATTGGTTTGACCCATGAATCTTATCTTGTTTTAAATTATTTAAGTTTCTATTAGTATAAATGTTTGCAGAATTGAAAGGTGTATGCCTAACTTGTGGGAAATTATTATTTTGTAAAGTATAATGTTGATTGCTATGTTCATTGATAAATTTTTTATTTTTATAATAATTATTTTGATTGGACAATGGATAATTTTTTGAAAAAGTGTTGTAATTGGAACGAACTGGAAATTGATTCGTATTGGTTGCAAAATATTCTATATTACTATTATTATTGTTATTCATATAATTAGGTAGTTTCGAATTTGCATTAGTTCTTTGAATTGTTTTTTGTTTAGAGAATTGTTTATTACTTTCATAAACATCGTTTTCTTTTAAGGGGTATTTTAGTCTAGAAATTTGAAAAAATCCAAATTTTCTTTTCATATTTCGAGTTTTGATATTCAAAAATATTTCCCTAAAAGGATTTTTCAAAACTCAAATTATTTTCAAAGTTATAGCCATTTAAGTGAGCGAATATCGTATAACGTAAAACTTTAATCGCGTTTTTCTCGAAACTACTATTTTCAACATTACTCAAGTTCTAATGAACCGATTAACTTGAAATTTGGTGTGAACCTTCTTTATATATCTCTCTATGGTTGGAACTAGGATTATTAAAAAATTTTGATTTTTACTATTTTTAAAAAATTTTGATCTTTGCCAAAAGACGGGCAAAAAATTCAAACAGTTGCCATTTACTGAAATTTTTTTTTATATATTCTAGTTCAGACGTAGCGGCATTTGTACTGATTAAAAATCTTTTTATTTTTTTTTCGGATCACCCAAAGTGGTGGAATCGTGTCAGGAAGGGCGCCCTCTTATTTTCAACCGCCGCCACGCCACCACGCCGCAATTAATCAAATTATCACAAATTTTTTTTTTTATTTTTTTTGCATCCTTAAAATATCAATAAATATCTGATAAAAATTGGATAGTAAAAATGTTCTTAGTTTTTTTTTATTGGACTTTAAAAAATGCCGTTAAATAGCATTTCTAGACCAGAATACCCCCTTAATATTTTGATTGCTGACTTAAGGTCGATAGCAAGGTTTGCGTTTATTACCGCAGTTAAATAGTTTGGCAATTCCCTATTTAATGTTTTCAAACTTATCTGATCTAATTCATTATACAAAAATATTTTAGTTGAACAACTTTCATTTTTTAGTTTGATAACATCCTTTACTTTACAAACTTCTAAATTAATCTCTTCGCATAGTAGCTTAACATTATTTTGGAATTTAATATTGCTTACTTCTAGGATTAGTGTTGAAACTGCCGTGTGTTCTCGGAATTCATCTATAAGTAACTGCCTCAGCGTCATCCAATCTTGTGGTTTCTCTCGCCTTCACTTTTATGACACAGTGTAGATAGAATACTTTCGTCTCTTCCGATATAACAGGAGACTGTGGCATGATCGTGTCGACCCCTTGAATAAAGAGTGCTAAGTAGTTTCGATCACCCTCAAATGGTTGAATAAGTTTGATGTTTTGGATCGTCATTTATCTGGTTTCTCCCTCTATTTTGTTGTTTGCCTCTTTAATCTTAATGGATTTCAAAATCTGGCTTAGTTCGTCCACTTCTTCTTCCATAAACTGTTTGCTTTGTGTTTATTCACCTTCGTTTCTAATGTTGCCTTTTCTTTCACCAAATATTTAATCGCACTTCTGACATTCTGCATTCGTTTTCTTACTTCAAATTGCGACGCCAAAAGAAATCGGAATTGTGCCGAATAATTTATCGTATATTAATTATTTTGATTTTATTTTATTTTTTTTATTCTATTTTATTTTTAACGTATTTAACGTATTGTGATATTTTTGTTCCACTTTTCCATCGTAACTTAGTTCGTTTTGTTTGTTACGATAATTTTTTCTTTTTCTTCGCTTCGACCATGGTATAGAGGAGTAGGGAAAGTCCCATTCACCATAGAAAAAGGGCCATTCACAGTCCTTAACCTACCCCTCAAGTGTACTTTCACAATAACAACATCATGGCCACCTCTGTTGAATAAGGGTGGCGAGAGGTTAAAACGGGTTGCAGAAAGCCAAAATGCTATAATATTAAATTATAAATTTATAGTACTATATTTGTAACTGAGCTCAGGCTACTACCGGGGTCACAGCTGGCGGATAGTGGACGGCCTACGCTAAGTAGGTTAGCTGCGAATAGTAATACGCAGCCCCCGACCAAGAGCTGCAGGAGAGGGGGGCTTGGCTCAAAACGCCTAATACGCCCAATGAACCTCCGGCGAAGAGGCGAGAAGATGCCGCCTTCAAATAAGAGTCCACAACCCCCACCGGGGTTGCACCGAGGGAGAACCTACCCACGAGAGGGAGGCAACAAAGCGACGAGGGAACCATACAGTGAGTAGCACCAACAGTGCTCAGACGCCGGCGAAAACCCTGGGCAAGCGCCCATCACAATCGAGGCCAGTAAGGTTCTGATTATGGAATACTGGAAATCAATAATGGACTAGTCTGACAAAGGGCTGGGGAGGGCAGTATTCTATCACCTCAGTAGGCAAGAGTGACATCTTACCGAAATGGCTGGTAGGCTAATACTGCTGTCACTTCCGTCTCGTTAAAACCCTGGCAGGTCTTGAAGTACGTTCAATGCACGTCGCCAAAAATAATCTTTTTTGGCCGTACAGGTTCAGTTGAGACGAGCTCCTGATTCGTGCCTGAACCTGGCTCTGAACACAAGCTCCCATAAGGACTTGTGTCAACCCTTGCGTGGCCTCCCTGCTTGCATAGATAACCACGGGGTTCATAAAGGGCAACTGTTACAACGTGCGGAGATAGCGGCTTGAAGCGGAGACCCATTAGATCTAAAATGAACCCACCACAACAACAACAAAAACCCCAATAGAAGGAAAAACATACAGAACAACAAAACAAAGAGGCTCAAGACGAGGAATACCTGCCACACAAGAACCACCAGTAAAACAAGCAGAAAAGAAGAGCACCCCAGTGGCTACCATAGAAGGACCTCAAAACTCGCCGAAACAGGAGTATATCACTCAAATGCGACGAGCAGAAGAGGAATCTTTGGAAAAATGCAAGAGTATTGTGCAAATCATGAAGCCGGCGATGGCAAAGCAAAAGAACGTCAGCTTGGATGTCAAGAACGGAGCGGCACAGCTGGACGAACTCTTCGACGTAATGAAGAGTTACCGCAGAAACTGGCTCATCGCAGAAAACGAGAAAAGACGCGGACTTCTAAGCAGACGGATCACGACCACAGAGCCAACAACCTCGAAGCGGCAAGCGACAAGTCCAGTGGAGCCTCGAGAAACAGTACGACCAGGAAGTGAAAAGGATGGCCAGTGGCAAAAAGTCTTGCCCAAAAAAGCAAGGAAGATACACGCGTTAGAAGGAACGGAAAACAAAAACCTAAAAGAAGGAGGACAACAAGGGAGGAATACCGCCTCAAACCAGAGAGCAAAAAGCAGGCCCAAACGACAATCAGAGGCCGTAGTCATTAAGCCAGCAGAAGGAAATAGCTACGCCGAGGTCCTCAAGAATATCCGCAGCAAGGTTAACCTAAGAGAAGCAGAGGTGAAAATCAAAGGGATCCGCAAAACAAGAGCCGGGGCTTTACTACTGGAGCTGGAGAAGGGACAATCCACAAAAGCCAGTTTCTGCGAGGCACTCAAGACGACCCTCCGAGAATCCGCAACCGTGGCCGACGTCAAATCAAAAGCCACAATAGAGATTAGAGACCTCGACTCCCTTTCAACAAAAGAGGAAGTAGCAGAGGCTGTGAAAAAAGTGCTACAGGACTCCATCGAAGACTTGACGATAAGCATAACAGCACCTAACACAAGAGAGTAGGTCAGGGCATATATAACGCTCGATGAGGATAAAGCTGACACACTGGTGCGACAGGCACGCATAAAAATCGGCTGGGTAAATTGCAGGCTGCGACTGAAAGAAACCCCAAAAAGATGCTTTCGCTGCTTTGGACCAGGGCACTTAACCTGGGACTGCAAAGGGCCCGATAGAAGAGGACAAGGTACTTGCATAAAATGCGGCCAACCAGGTCACAAAATGAAAGAGTGCACAAAGCCTCCCTCATGCTGCCTCTGCGTGGAGGCTAAACACGAAAAAGTTGACCATATCCCGGGCTCCGCAAAATGTATGATATATAGGAAATACCAAAACAAATGATATGCATAGATGCAAGGCTGCTGACGCATTAATTATCATAAAGAAAGAGAGTGGTACCTGGCTGGAAGATAGCAGCTCGACCGCCGCTATATGGCTACCACCAGGAAGTAACGCCATCACTGTAGACAAAGGGAACGGCAATGGTTTCGTCTGGGCCAAATGCGACCTTTTTACAGTAATCAGCTGCTACTTGACTCCAAGCGATAGCATACAGGAATTCCAAGAAAAGCTCGACAACATTGAGGACACAGCCAGGTCAATAGAAGGCCAACTAATTATCGCCGGAGACTTAAATTCCAAAGCCGTAGAGTGGGGCATGCCACATACGGACTCGAGAGGAAAGCGCATCCTAGAAATGACTGCGCGCCTAAGCCTAATAGTGCTCAACACGGGAAACGCAACCACGTTTAGAAGACCGGGATGCGAGGAAACTACACCAGACATCACTCTATCATCAGAACGCTTGGCAGGCTCAATAAAGAAATGGAAAGTCCTGGAGGACTACACTGGCAGCGATCACCAGTACATTTCCTTCACTATTGATACAGGAACAAACATTAACCAGCGCAGAAAAAAGACAGCAAGACGGAAGTGGAAAATTTCGAAGCTAAATACTTCGAAATTGATCTCCGCAATAGACGACCAAAATCCATCTAGCAGCTCCCCAAAAAATGCAAGAAAAATTGTCGAGCACACAATGCTTAACATAACAAGAGCCTGTAAAAAATCAATGCCCAAGGCTTCTCACAGTAAACATAAGGCAGTCTACTGGCGCACATGCCTCCGCCTTCGCAGATCCTACACGAGATCCAGGCGCAGAGGAGCCGCACCCGAAGAAGCCGAGCAATATAAATCAGCAAAAAAGGAGCTGAAGCACGCCATCGACGACAGCAAAAAGAAAAAATTGGAGGAACTACGCGAGGATATAAACAGAAACCCCTGGGGACTCGGATATAAAGTTGTTATGAAGAAACTAGGCACTAGAGCAAAACCACCTGACCTAACCGCTGTCAAAATGGATCACATCGTGAACGCACTATTCCCCACACACGAAACAAGGGCTAGTGACCCAGAATACATTTTCCACTTTCGTCTTGCAAATCCCCCAGTTTACCCTCGAAGAGCTGCAACTAGCCACTGCCAAGCTCAAGCCCAACAAAGCACCCGGACCGGACGGGATCCCATCCGAAATTCTTAAAATAATCGCTGCAGAGCGCCCGGCAGTACTACTGAACATGTACAACGCCTGCCTTGAAGCCGGAATATTCCCAGAACCGTGGAAAAAGCAACGGCTGGTGCAAATCAGCAAAGGAAAAGGAGACCCCAATTCGCCATCAGCATACCGCCCATTATGTATGCTTGACACAGCGGGAAAGCTATATGAAACCCTGCTTAAACCCAGACTTGAGGCGGCCATCAACGAAGCTGGAGGACTGTCCCCTAGACAACATGGCTTTAGACCCGGCAGATCAACTATAGGTCATAAAATGCATCAGCGAAAGCGTAGCACAGCGCAGATGGCATATATATAAAAGAATAGTATTACTGGCGACTCTAGATGTCCGAAACGCCTTCAACAGTGCTAGATGGGTGGACATGATCGACGCTCTCGAAAAAAGCTTCAAGAACCGGACTACCTCAGGGCTGTGGGGCGGAGCTACCTTAGCAACAGAAAACTGCTGTACGAAACCAAAGAAGGGTCACGACAGATAGCGGTTATGTCAGGAGCAGCACAAGGATCTATTCTAGGCCCGGACTTATGGAACATTAGTTACGACGCTATATTAAAACTAGAAATGCCAGACGAATCATATTTAATTGGCTACACGGACGACATCCCGGCAGTAATCACAGCAAGGGATACAGAAGAAGCGCGAAGAAAGCTGAATCAGGTCATGATACGGACGCAAACATGGCTTGACACCCACAACCTTCAGCTAGCTACGGAAAAAACAGAGCTGTTACTGTTAACAAAGAAGCACATACCTCTCGAGATAAGCATGCACACAACTACGGACATTCTTAGGACACAAAGAGCAGTAAACTACCTCGGCGTAAGACTGGACCCCAGACTAACTTTCTGGGTACAAATCCAGCACGCCGCAGGAAAGGCAGGGAAGATCACCTCTCAACTGAGCCGATTAATGGCCAACATAGGAGGCCCCAGCCAAGAAAAGAGAAAGCTCCTAATGTCGACGACAATCAGCGTCTTACTATACGGAGCCGAGATCTGGGCAGACGCGCTTAAAAAAGAGAACCGGCGTAAGGTAACGGCCAGAGTGCATCGCACCGCAGCCCTCAGAGTTGCATCAGCCTACCGGACAGTATCCGGCGATGCAATATTAGTTATAAGCGGCAATGCTCCAATCGACCTACTAGCATACGAAAGGAAAAAGCTGTGGAAGCTAAAGAAAACATCCGATCATAACAAGAGCGCAATACAACAAATGAGGAAAGATACAATAACAGCATGGCAACAAAGATGGGAGAACGAAAGTCGCGGCAGATGGACGGCCAGGCTGATAAAAGATCTAGATTTATGGACAAGTCGTAAATTCGGAGAAGTAGATTTCTACACAACCCAGCTGTTATCCGGCCACGGATACTTCAAAAAGTACCTCCACAGAATGGGAAAAGCCGAAGAGCCGTCATGCCTATATAACGATGCGACAGAAGACGACGCTGAACACACCTTCTTCGAATGTGCGCGCTGGCGAGAAGAACACACCGCCGTAGAAAACCTGGTTGGCCAAATAAACGCGGACAATTTAGTCAGCGTGATGCTGGAGAGTGAAGCAAACTATCAAGAGTTTCGCAGCAATCTTGCTTCGCAGCAATCTTGCTTCGCAGCAAAAAGCGGGACCTGGACTCAGGTGCGCAGATGTAAATCTCTCAATGAGAAAAATGGAACGCCACCCTGAAGTAATGCAAATGCGGTCCCAGGGTGGGCGACGGTTCCTTAGAGGGGGGGTTTTTAGTGACCTGCAAGTGGCACATACCGCTGCTGTGACGATAGCACCGATGATGCGGAAGGCATTTTCCACCCTCTCACCCGCAAAAAAAAAAAAAAAAAAAAAAAAATTTGAACATTTATAAATACTATTTTCAATTTTTGTTATAGAGTAAAGATTTTAGCTGTTATAACAAAAATTAATTATACCTTCATGATATAGATAAATATGCTATATATTTTTAAGCGTTTTAGTTAACTTATTCATGGACAAAATGGAAATTATATATGATAATGAGTGGACCATAAGAGATAACTATTGTGAAAAATTTGATATTACGTACCATAACAATTCGTCTGAACAGTAAAACACATTTTTTTATTGTAAGATAAATCAAGAGATTATTATAATAGCCATGTTTTCTATATTTTAATTATAATTTTTTGTAATCACAAACTACGTACACGTTTTAAATGTCAGAATTTAGCTATACGCCGGCAATCAGGAATCCTACTCATTCCCAAATGGAGTGTTTGATTATCCTAATTTACCACACTATTTTTTAGTTCTAAGCTAAGTTTTTAAATAAAAAGGATTCTTAAAGAAATTATTTTTTGAATTTGCAATATCTATATAGTAGTAAAAAGTAGTTTAAATTAGCTCACGCAACACTATTTTGCCATGCTCAGTAGCGATACCGGCATAGTATTTAAAAAAATAAATGATTGTTCAAAATATATTCCGTTTGAAGTTATTCAAATCGATAATAACTTGTTTGGCCCAATTAAAAATACAACTCAAATTCCTTAACTTTTAATAGCGGCTCATTATTAGCCAAATTACAATTATTTGTTTTTTTAAGTTTAAATATCAACTTCCACACCATTCATAATCGACCATAATTCACTAGATGTAAAGACGAATTGTAATTCGCGTAGATGCAAATGTTTCTTTTTCAAATCGCTGCTTAGTCACCAACGCTGCCAACTTTCATTTGATGAGTGTTGTTTATTATTTGCGTAGTTCATCCCGATGTTCTATCGGTTTTGGTGGCTGGTTCCCCCCACTACCCAATTCGGCATCATAATATTGCGCAGCACGATATGGTCATAATTCTCATGGTACTTGCTCTTCCATGGATTGTACACCAAAAAGTTGCTTCCACCCTCAAGCACAAAGCTCATTGGTTTGGGACTAGCGTTCTACACCAGCTCCTTTGCTGATTCTATAAAAAAAAATTAAAAAATGCATGGTAAATCTTTTAAAATAAAGTTTAATTTTAGCTTACCTAGCAATGCGACGTGCACCTTCCACGAGCACGTCATTGAATTTAAAATTTTGTCTCGAATTCACGACCAACTAATTTGATAACTACATTTGAGTACTTCACAGATCTACTTAAATCATAAAATTGGAACAGCACCTGACCCATTACGCAGCAATATTAACGAAGCCATCTTTGGTTATTTCGTACTTTTATTGGGAATGGAGATTTGTAAACACTTCTTCCAGATTCAAATAACTAAATAAACCATCGTAAAGGATTTAACCATGAAATAAACTAAAACAAATTGTCTTGCAAAAACCTTCGTTATGATGGCAAAAATGTAAATATGGCTGTGAATGAGCATAATCTAGACCCCACTATTCGGCGTGGTTGCTTATTTGTTCGTAACATTTATCTGTGGTGAACATTTATTGACTTACCACAGTTAAAAAGAGGCATAAATAAAAAACTTAATTTTTCATGTATTTGCTCATATTGTTCTCATCTTTAAGAATATATATTAAAATAAAACGATTTTCTTTTTTAAACTTTTACATATAACCAATATTTTTGGGACAACTTTTCAATAAATTTTAAGAAAATAACACAATGCAACCATTTTCCGGTTAAAAGTCGGCCATCTTGGATTCAAATAGAAACCCAACCCCGGACTACACTTGGCGTTTCTACAGTGGCACCTCTCAGCTGTGCCTTTGTTTACATAACATCAGCTGATAGTGACCTTACTCCTCCTCTACCTTGGCTTCGGCGTTCCACTTTTACGTTCTTGTTGTTAAACTGTTCGTTTTGTTCCTTACGATATTTTTTCTTCACTCTTCACGTTTCTCGTTTACGTTGGCTATACACTCTGATATTTTTCTTCACTTTTCTCTTTTACGTTGGCTATACACTCTCTATGTGAAACAATTTAGTTTTATTCGTTACGATATTTTTTGTTTTTCTTCGCTTCGACGGTTCACTTTTAAGTTTTGTTCCTTACGATATTTTTTCCTTCACTTTTACGTTGGCTATACACTCCTTATGTTAAACAATTTACGATATTTTTTCTTCACTGTTCACGTTTCTCTTTTACGTTTCCACTCCCACGTGCTTTCACTACCACGTTGTTTCGAGCTACCGAATGTACGATATTAAGGTTTTAATATTTTTGCTTTGTACGATATATCAAAAATTGTTTTTTTTTTATTAAGTTTGATCTTTTTGTTCTATAGGCGAATAGGTTCTTTTTTTATTTAGGACCTTTTGCGCAGGTTCTACCGACTGCGCCAGTAATATTTTTATAACAAATGTTTAAATGAGTTAAGCATCCACCCCCTCTACTCAGTAAAACTGGCGCATCCTAATGCAACAGTGCAATTCACCACAGGATGCCACTACAATACAACACCAATACAATCGACCACACTCGCATCAACCCAACTAACAAAAGCAATTTACAACGGGGAAGTTGACATTATTCGTCCTAAACAATTCGACAGGTCAATTCGCTACCAACATTCGCCATACACACATTCGCTGCTACATTGCGCCACGTCGACATCTTTTAACACAATTCGTTCATCCATCCATCAATATAAGCATACACTACGCCGCGTCGACACCTACTCTACTCTACTTTGATCGGGTCGATCCTTCGCGCTACATTAAACATTATACGAACGATCACCTACATATTTTCATTGGGATATTGTCTCGCCAGCTCGCCGTGGATTTCTATCGGACGTTCGCCCGTAGCGAGTGTATTTACACTTTACATGCTTGATTGTTAAAAATATCAATATTCTTCTAAACCAGCATTTTTAAATTATATACAATCAAAAGAGCTTTTTTTCCTTGCCCCCGTTTAAACATGGTCCTTCGAGCCTTACCGAAAGGCACCTTCGGATTTTTATAAATACAAAAAACAATATTATATTATAATATATAACATTTAGTTGCACCAAAACCAATTGTTGTGACAAAAAATCAAAATAAAGTGCGGGACATAGCGCAGTGACCCAAACAAAAAAAAAATACCCATATACAAGTACACAAGTACATATAAATATTTATTCGTACATACGTATATAAATATATAAATATATAAACTATATAATTCACGGTGGGTATCAGGAATGGTGAAGTGACGAATATCAAAAGCAAATTCAAGAGTGCAGGAAATATGAACAAAATTTCTAATTAAACAAAAAAACATTAACACATTAAAAGTGCGTACCAACAAAAACAGAAATTTTATAAAAAAAAACAGTGGAAATAAACTAAAAACAACACAAAATCCGATCGTGAGATCGTCAAACTAAAAATATGAAACACAAATCAAAAACAAACACTATTCGTGCAGTGCAGTGAGGTGAAGTGCAGTGACAAAGAAGACAGAAACAGCAACCAAGCCAAAAGAGCTCAGCGAGCTAAAATAAAAAAAAAAAAGTGCAGTAGAACGAAAAAAAAAACAACCAAAGCTGCAGTACTTACAAAACCAAAACATACTAAATCTTACAAACACAAATAACACATAAACCGGGCGCGAAACCCCCAAAATAAAAAAAATATAAATACAACAAACATACGGGCGCGAATTTAAAAACATAAACATACATACAAACAACAATACGCACAAGAAGCCAGGCAGCTGGAAGACCGTGGAAGAAGAAAAGAGGAATTGCGAAGAAAAGGGGCATATACACAAATTCAACGTTATACCCTACAAAACCCAAGTGAGCGTATTCAGTTCATATAAACTTAATTTATACCGCATATATGTACATATGTATGTAAATATTACTGGTATATACATATAATACCTGTAATAAAAAAAGAAAAAAAATACGTTTACCCCCTATAACAGTTCGGTAAAATACATACATATATACATAACCACATATGTACATAAATATAATTAAAAACTCAGCTCAATGCCTATTCTTGCCTAGCTTTATGTATTTAAGCACACTTTTTCCAGCAACACTGCTTATTTCAAGTATTTAATTCCAAACATATTTGGCCAATATTCTTCTGTTTTATAAAGCAGTAAGCAGGATTACAATAAAAAATAAGCAGAGGCAATTTGCAGGTATGAAAGGCAAAAACATCAAAAAACACATGAAAAGAAAAAGCAAATAAAAATAAATTCAAACATACATACATATATGCATATTGAAATAACATAAAAATGTAAACGTAAATAGACACATATTCCTGTGTAATTGCATTGCTATTTTTTATATATTAAATTACATATATACATATGTATATACAAACATAAGAGGACGAAAAAAATAAAATAAAATACATACATATTTTTTCTATTCCGTTTTCGCGCCTCTCTCTACACGAAAGAATATAGTCACTCTTATACACGTCACACAATCTGCTTATGCTCTACCCTTTCAGCATTGGGTCAATTAGATATAAAACTTATTTAAAAATTATTCGAAAATAAATAAAAGATCCGGAAGAAATTAACAGTACCACAAATTATAAAAACAAATATAATTTATCCAAAACAAAAAGCCGCTTAACATACAATAAATAAATAATTTAACATATATATACATACATACATATATGTATATTTAAAAATACATATTATTTTAAAGTCCTCATTGGCATCTATTCTGCAATTCCATTTGTTCTTTGTCAAACAAAAACAAAGAGATTTGGGAAAATAGCAAAAACATTACAGCATATTCTTTGTCCACATGCATTAGCACAAACAATTCGTGCACACTTATATCCAAAGCATATTGATCTCTTTGACGAGCTGTCAATTGCACAAAAACAAGACATATAAGCCAATTATTAGGGTGTGCCTATATAGAAAATTTTTAAAGTTAATATTGCGGCTTCAAAAAAAAAGCATATAAAATAAAAATAAAATTAAAATAAACAATAAAAATAAATTTAAATAGCAAGTAAATAAGTAACGGTATTAATAATTAAATAATCCGTCTTTTACGAAAAAAAAACGTTTATATACTTAAAAAAGTATTCAGTTCACACTGAGAAACCTAGATAATAATGCACAATAACAAAAATCAAAGTACACCTGGAGCTACAGGCTCAAAACAGGTTGCTAAATTTATTTCAGAAAGTGACAGTTTTATAAGATACTGCACTAGATTTGCCGCTTCGCCGATTCACTAAAACTCGGAATCGTTATTAGAAATAAAAAGCCAAAATTTTAAAAATTTTTGGACTCGCCTCCAAGCGGCTCATGACGCCATATTAGAATCTGACGATTCAGACTTGCCACACAATTTTAAATCATCGGCTTACGATATTTACGAAAACTGCTTAGACCAGTATGAAGAAAGAAAAGCTATGATCTCCGATCAACTAAAGCTCATTCAAGCAATTGCACCTACTCCCCACAGTAGAGTAGAGCTGCCACAAATAGACAGTCAAAAGGCAAGTGCAGACATCCAACTCGAGGTGCCCGCATGTGACACAGAAACATTCTATGGAGGTTATGAAGAATGGCCGTCCTTCCGGGACATGTTTACAGCCGTTTACATCAACCATCCAGAACTATCAAAAGCACAAAAATTGTATCACCTACGATACAAGACAAAAGGTCAAGCAGGCGTCATAGTAAAACAGTTCGCTCTTAATGACGATAATTTCAATTTGGCTTGGGAAGCTCTAAAATCGAGATATGAAAACGAAAGAATACTGGTCGATAAGCAAGTAACGACACTATTAAACTTGCCTAAAATCAAGAAAGAAACAAGTGAAGAATTTGTAACACTACAATCCACTGTTTCTAATTGTTTGTCGACTCTGTCGACACTAAATATTCCCACAGACAGCTGGGACCCAATTCTGGTAAACATTTGCACCGCCGCATTACCAGAAAAGTCGTTACTTCTATGGGAGCAATCGCTCTCATCACGAAGAAAGTGCCCAACGTGGCAACAAATGAAAGATTTTCTCACCACCCAATATAAAATTGCGGAAAGGTTAGAAGAAAAAATACTCAAAACTAAGAACAAACACGACCAGAACGGAAGCTCAAATAGACCCCGAGCTAGAAGCAAAAAAAGCTTTTACACAACGCAAACGTTCATATCAGAACAAAGAAAACAAACGTCATGCGAACTATGCACAAGAGGGCATAAACTCATATCTTGCGAGAAGTTTAAAAAACTAAAAATTAATGAAAGAAACAATTTCGTGAGATGAAAAAAATTATGCACAAATTGCTTGTCACATGCGCACACATATAAAAATTGCAAAAGCAAATTCAATTGCATATATTGTCATAAAAGACATCACTCAATGCTTCATTATAGCACATATAACATCCCACCCCATAAAAGCGCTTATAAATCAAGAACCACGGGTTTAATTGCAAAAGCAAATCCCGAAAAACAAAATTCTAAAAATAGCCAAGAGACACCATGCTGTTCAAAGGCACAAAAATTTCAAACGCTGCACAGCGAAACACAAAATGGACTAGTTACAGAACTGGTCACAATCATACCAACTCAAGTTGAGTATAATAAAAACAAATACCTTAATTCACAATTAAGTGAAATGCAAACGTTAAGAAATCATCCAATAACAAACAAAACTATAAAAGATCAGTATTGTGAGCACTTCTCTAAAGCCACAACTACTCGATCAAATAATGGCCGGTACGTCGTACGACTACCACCAGAGCCACAATTTCCCAATACTCCACAAATTGGTATAAAAACCAAAGTCAGAGTTCACTCTGACAGTCCAAATTAATTAAAGCACATACAACTTTTCGGCCCCACAGGATGGCTTTCGCCAATAATGAAAAAAAAATTCTGAACAAATCCTAGAGCGGTGGCGGGCTACTAAACGCCAAATTAGACCCAAGACATAAAAATAACACAATTGTTGCAAAAGCCGAAAAATCGACATTTTCATAAATTTTCAAAATACATACAATATCAAAAGGAAGTCAAGGGATTACCATACTCCCAATGCGATACAGTGACGCACCTAGACTTAACAAAAGCAAAGGTAGCTCTTACATTAGCGCTTGTCATAAGGGTAGTTGGTGAGAATCTGTTGTACAACTTGAACATACCACTTAAAAAATTATTATTCTAATGAAGCCGTTCGCAATAACCCTCTAATTTCAGAGCTCAAAACTCAAGGCTAAAGAGCACGCACTCTGGCCATATCTGAGTCAGACGTAGCGTCGCTATATTTCATAAAAATAAAAAATGAAAACCATTTCAGAAAAAGCAAAGAATATATATCCGATATACCAAATCAATAAAATAAGAAATTGTAAATAACCGCAAAGAAAATTAATAAGAGCAAACAACGCATACACATGTTCACTATAATAATAAGTCGGATAAACACGCAAAATATAGGTCCTAGCCATACGCACCTACACCATACCCAATATATTTAAAACCAAAGCCGTTTTTTAGCATTTACACGTATTCTGGGTACTCTACCAGAAGTACTCCGAAATACATGCAACAACGTGTAATACTAGGCAAAATATTCGCCTATGGGGCCCAGGATGTTTAAATGAGTTAAGCATCCACCCCCTCTACTCAGTAAAACTGGCGCATCCTAATGCAACAGTGCAATTCACCACAGGATGCCACTACAATACAACACCAATACAATCGACCACACTCGCACCAACCCAACTAACAGAAGCAATTTACAACGGGGAAGCTGACATTATTCGTCCTAAACAATTCGACAGGTCAATTCGCTACCAACATTCGCCATACACACATTCGCTGCTACATTGCGCCACGTCGACATCTTTTTCGTTTCATCCATCTATCAATATAAGCATACACTACGCCGCGTCGGCACCTACTCTACTCTACTTTGATCGGGTCGATCCTTCGCGCTACATTAAACATTATACGAACGATCACCTACATATTTTCATCGGGATACTGTCTCGCCAGCTCGCCGTGGATTTCTATCGGACGTTCGCCCGTAGCGAGTGTATTTACATTTTACATGCTTGATTGTTAAAAATATCAATATTCTTCTAAACCAGCATTTTTCAATTAAATTAAATTATATACAAACAAAAGAGCATTTTTTCCTTGCCCCGTTTAAACAACAAAAATTGTTTTTATTTGAATATCTTTGTATCAAATGACAATTTTATTAAACAACACCTTGAGTAATACGATCAATTAGGACTTTACGAGTAGGATGACGAAATCGGAGTGACGTGACAAACGGGATTTAACAAATGGTGCCGCTTAATGGGCGCTTTCAAGGGCGAAAATGCTGAATTGAAGCACGTTGGCAATGTTGCATTCGATGCTTTTGCTGACAAAAGTCTCCGATGCAACATTAGGATATGTCACTTATGTATCAAAATATAATACATCATTACTAAATAATAATTTTAATATTAAACTTTCCAGAATCCATTCCATCTAGCGACGACTTCGAGCCGGACGAAAAACAATTGCGCAAAGCAATTCAGTTACAAAAAAATACAATAAGCAAGCCAAAAAGTGTAAATAAAAATAAACCCGAAAACTATGTGATATTGACATATAAAAATTATTAAATGATGAATGGTATGCACTAGGTAAGTAGTAAAATTACTAGTGAAAAATAGAAAGTGGTAGGTGGTGAAATATTGCAAATGGTAGGTAGTGAGAAAACTAGTGAAATATTGAGAAAGTGGTGAAAAGTTGTAAGTGGTGAAAAGTTGTAAGTGGTGAACAGCTAGTGAAAAATAAAAGATGGTATGTAGTGAGGTAGCTAGTGAAATATAGTTAGTAATATGTGATGACGAATCTAGTGGTGAATCACTAGTGAATAGTGTAAACTGGTAACCGCCAATGACATCGCCGTGTTAAATTTATAAGTGAATTGCATTGGCGGTATTATGGTGGGTAATCAGTGGTGGTTACCGGTAGGTAGTAAAATCACTAGTGTTTCACTGGTGTGCCGAACAGGCGGGTACTCAAAGTACTTATACATACGGGAAATTCCAAATAAAACGAAAACATACAAATACATTGACTAAATATTATCACAGATTTACCCAAACGCCAAGTATGTAATGACTGATAACAAATCAACATACAAGAGCATATGTGCGAAATAAGTTCATGAAAAACTACTGATTGTACATACAGTTACACCAATATATCATTCGACAACCAACGGTTAAGTTGGGCGTACACTAGCACCCTGATCGAACTCGCTAGAGTCCTAGCACAGGAACATAACCACTCACCGGAAGACGAAATATTCAACGTGGCACGACAATACAACAAAACTCTTTCAACTTTAAATTCACTCAGTCACAGAAGAAAACCCTAGGACGCGTTCTTCAATCGGGGAGGGTATCCTGACATTAAAAAAAAAAACTCGAAATCAAAACAAAGTGCTTTCATATCACAATAAAAATCGTGAGAGTATTACTTACAAAAAAGGGGACGTTATATGCTCCAAAACACACCGTCGAAACAAAAACGTAAGAAAATACGCGAAACATACAAAAAAAAGGTGACACAATACTTACAAATCGTGGTAGAATTATATACAAAGACAATATAAGAGTGCAAGCATGCAAGTAGAAATAAAGTTTACGGAAAAAATTTTTTTTTCATTTTTGAAAATTAGACAATTTTTTTTTAAATAAATAAAAAATATATAAAAAAATCGGCCCATTCCGGGATTAGCAGGGATAGTTGTCAAATTAAATGAAGTTTTTTTGAGAAAAAAAAAACAAAAAACAAAAATGGCGAAATTTCAAAAAATGGCGAACTTCCAAAAAATGACGAAAAAACCGATTATTTTATATAATTGATGGTGTTAAATTTTTTTTGTGTATTTTTTCGAAAAGTTCATTCAAAAACAAATTAAAAAAAAATGGTCCCCAAAAGTCAATTCCTACAAAAGTTATGGCTATTTGAAAATAAAAAAGCAATTTTTTTGAAAAATTTATAACTTTTTTGAAGTTGGACAAAAAAATTTGAAAAAATTCTCAAAAATGTTTTTCAATGGGTAGAAAAGGATGAATAAGTTTCAGCAAAATCTAAAGGGGTCGGGTTCAAAAGTTGTCGATTTGGTATGGAATACCCCATATAAATATCCAGTATTAAAACCAAAATGTAGCTTCTTCAATATATACCCACTTGCATACAAATCTTAAATTCTAAGATAACAATATAAGACAATTGTACTATTAACATATTAGATAATAAGCTAAATATGAAGTGATACATGAAAACAACGCACCACTCCAAATACTTGACAACGGAAATTTCATAACAGATTATAACCATACCTTGAACCACGTAGATATATCTGGGCCGAAATTAATACAATTCAAATACTCTGCATTAATCGATGGAAAACAATATTTCAACCAGCAAAAGGAATTAAAAGATTCTATACGAGTATACAAACAACATGATGAACAACTAGAAGTCTTACGCGTCATTGAATCCAATGCCGATTTTAAATTTTGCAATATTCAAGAAATCTCAACAATCCTTATACCAATCGAGGAACATTCCGTCCAATACACCTTCTACTGCATTCCGGGGTAATGTACATAGGCATTACTTATCTATGTTATAAACAAACTCTGTAAATGTAACATAGCAAAGAAAGCGGGAGCAAGAAGAAAGATAAGTGACGAAATGTATCAAATAGAACTAATCAGACTCCTACAAGAACGACATACACCTTAAAGCGACGCTTCATTTTAAGAAGGACGGGAGTTAATAGCAGAGATAAAGAGATGTCCAACTGCTAAATGTTGCATCCTTCAAGACCACTTATAAAAAATGTTAAACAATGAAAATTAAATAAATTTATGAAATTTAAAGGTATTTGATGAAACGTTTTGTAATGTGATTCATCACAGTATTATTTTCAATGGAAATTTATTGAAAACATTTATTGATTAAGAGCTAAAAAAGCTTAAATCCTTTTATTGGGTATTGAAAGTTCAAAAGTCAATTGTTCTAATATACTTTAAAAAGATTTAAATAGTTTCTCCATATAATAAATAACCACTATATAGTAGTTTTTATTCGTACTAAATGTTGGGTGTTTTAATTTAAAATGCCCAAAAATTTTTATTTTGTTCGATCTGGCCATAATGGAAAATGTTATAAAAAACGCTTATTTTGAGGCGCTCTCACACTGGAATAAGTTAGGCATCCCATTATCCCTGGTTAATAGCTTTGTCACAAGGCACGTAAACAAAGTTTCTGATGAAAAAGTACTCGTATGCTATCTATTACGACTCGAACAGATCGTACTACCAAATAATACAACTCTGTATAAGTTTTATCCTTCCATTTCGTATTCTGTATAAGCATAAATCACTCGTGAAATAAAAACCCAAGTGTAAAGACGTGATCTAAATATTTCTTCATTGTGTCCTATTTTGATGATCCTTGGAAAACCTCCAACAGTTTTTACTAAGCATCATCAAGAAATGCATTCTCAACAATAACAAACAAGTGATAACAGTCACCGAATTTCAACAAACAAATGGCAAGCAGATAATAACTAATTCATCTCAATAACAACAAGCAAGTTGCAACCAGATAACAGCATAAATAGCTGTAACTTCTCATATTTAAAACAGTTTCTAAGAATATCAATAAAGGTACGCATTTCGGAATAGCAATAATAATATATTTTTAACTCATATCGTGAAAACGACATTTACTCGCGTCAACTGATTGCTCCGTATCTAGAGTAGTGATAGACCAGCACTCTGTACCAGGAGGGGTCGGAGGAGCACAAAAGGAGGTCGTAAACAACTGGGCCATGGAAGTAATCAGAGGGTTTCTACGTTAACAATTTATCGAGTAAACCAGTTACAATATGAAACAAAGAAAAATATTAAAACCTTTTTACAATAAAATGATTGATCATTCTGAAAGCTCAAGAAGAGCTCAATCCAAATATTGAATTCAAATTCCTAATTTTGTTACTAGTACAAACGAATAATGTTATAGAACAAATAATAAAGTTTTGTCTCTTAATAACACCTGAATTACTATCTATAATATAAAAATTAATCGCAAAATGTGTTGCTAAGCGCATAACTCAAAAACGCCTGGACCAATTTGGCCAATTTTTTTTTAAATGTTCGTTGAAGTTCAAAGATGGTTTTTACGGATGGTTTTTTTTTTTTAATTCGAATAATTGCCGGAAAAATTCTAAAAGCAGCCCTCTACTTGTGTTTAAATGAGTTAAGCATCCACCCACTCTACCCGGAAAAACTGGCACACATTAATAAAGCTCTGCTCAATACTACCATAGTCGATGGCCCACTCAGCATAAAGGTTGGTCCCCTGAGCAGATACATTACATTCATTTTTGATACATTCGCTTATACGCTGCGCCGCGATAACACCTCACGCTCCTCTACGGTGATCCAATTCCCCAAACCTGTGCGCGTTAATTCGAGTCGTCCACGATACTTCAAGTCATCGATCCATTAGCAGCCACCGGGCTCTCCCCTATCGGTGACGTTATTTCTAATTGCATTTGAAAAAATAAATGCTTTAATGTAAAAAGTTAATAACATATCCCACTATTTATACGCAGATGACCTCTATTTTGTTTCGAAGACTAATGATGTAAACACTTACATTAATGATTTGGAAAAGTTGTCTATTTTATTTACAAATTGGTCATTGACATCGGGTGCATCTGTTAATTTTGAAAAGTGTAAGCACCTACATATGTATATGCAAGAAGCGGAACTGCAATCTTCAAGATCCAATATTTCAAAATCATATAATACAAAGTGCGCTATCTTAAAATTATGGGAATAACCTTCGATCAAAAACAGACTTGGAAATACCAAATTGAAGACCTATGTCAGGACCTTTCAAAACGAATAAATCTACTCAAAATCATATGCAGCATGAAAAGTGGTGGGGAAAATCTACTATGGTCTTATTATATATGGCAAAACATCCAAACGCTGTCTGAAGAAAATCAAAAAATATTACCACATGGCAGAATAAAATATATAACTGCATACAAAACTCAGATAACATCCTTTACACAGATTTTAAGGCTTTAGCTCATTCAAAAAGATACCTAAAAATAATTCTACAAGCACGGAAATCTTCAAAATGGCTAAGAAGATGGATATAGATTTTTCGAAACTAAAAACTTACAAAGTATTCAGTCCTCTCTGGAAATCTGCAGAATCTCTTTTCATCTCCAGTGGTTTTACCAAAAATAGCACGAATCCACTTGCTTTAAGGCAATTATATGCTGAAAAAATGCAAAAATGGAAGCAAAAGATCTGCCTAATTTGGTATTGTGATGGTTCAAAGAAAGTTGAAAACACTTTTGCTATTACAACAAAACTAAAGAACTAATCAAAAATGGACTTTTGCCTAGCTACACCGCTATATTCACCTCGGAAATTACAGCAATTGAAGAAGCTGCATAATTAAAACCCAAAGGATGTAATCCAATCAGGGGCGGATTAAGGCAATTTGCCGCCCTAGGCAATTACAATTTTGCCGCCCCAGACAGCAGCCTAATTTTTGCCATTTCAGTTATTAATGCACTGACCTCGAGTTTTTTGAATGCGTTCATGAATTTGTACATTAGAAAAATATGTACAATTAAAAAAGTTGGGAGTGATAAATTAGGATATCTCAATTCTATCATTTTTCATAATATTTATTGACAGTTGTACATAATGCTTTTGTAGCTCAGTGCGTTTGTCTGTTGCCTAAATGGTAGTCGGTTCATGTTCACATATTCTTACGTCGTGCTTTACGAATCGCAAAATCACGAATGATTTCATCGCACTCTATGTCACGTAAAATTTCCGCTTCTATAGTCAACAAAGCCAAAGAATTCAAGCGATTTTGTCCGATAGTTGATCTAAAATAATTTTTAACTCGTTTCAAACAAGAAAACGATCTCTCACCGTTGCAGTTTGTGACAGCTAAGGAAAGGAAAATTCTGTAAGCAATGTCAACATTTGGAAAAACTGCGTTAAGATCTTCACTTTTGAAAAACTTGAAAGTTTCAATAGGCTTGATTGTTTTCAAATTCTGATCACATTCAAGATATGCTTTGAAATGAATCAATTCATCATCTAATGAACTCTCCAAATCTTCATTAAATGCTTTTTGCAAAATTTTTGCTTTTTCCCGGATGTCAGCATTATTCAAGTTCCCCAAATCAATCAAAACAGAGAATTTTTCGTTAATTTCTTCATATTTTCGGCACCTTTCCCGTAATTCAAATAATAGATTATCAAAGATAACATTGTATGTGTTGACTCTGAAGTCATCTTTCCCAAGCAATGTTACCTTCTCTGTTTTCGTTTCATCGTGATAAATTTTCCGACGCTTTACCCTACCCTGAATTGTTTTGTATTCTTGGTTGACTGACAAATCGAATGCTCTACCTTCAAAAAAGTCAAAATCTTCACGTGCATCACCCACAACTTTTATAAGACTTTGATACAATTGAACTACTTCATTCAGGTTAGTCTGCGTTGATTGTAATTTTTTACTTACAGCATTGAATTTCGAAAGTTAAAAACTCCACAAAGATTGCATAAAAGCTGTTTCTAGTAATTCAAAACGTTTTCGAATACCTTTGGCTTCACTTTGTGTGACAGCTTTTTGTGAAAGATCGTGCAATGCAATACAAAGCTTGTAGTATTTCAGTGTAATACTGATCAAGAGTGCAAACGGCATCGTTGCGAGCTGACCAGCGTGTTAGTGAAAGGGATTTTACAGTAATTTTCTCAGATTTCTTGCAGTAAGATTGTAGAATATCCCAACGACTCGTAGATGCTGAGAAAAAGTTATACAAACTTTGAAGATCATTAAAAAAAGCAGCAGCTGTCGAACTGATTTCAACTGCGTGATTTCCTACTAAATTGAGAGAATGAGCTGCACAAGGCACGTATTCAGTGTATTCATTACGATTTTTAATCAACTGTTGCAGTCCTGCATAAATCCCTGACATATTTCGTGCTGTGTCGTACGACTGACCTAGACAATTTTTAATGTCAACTTGTAAATCACCTAAGGTAGAAACTACAACGTTATCCATTTCTACAGCCTTGTGGCCTGCATTTGGTAGAAATTTCACAAAACGCTCTACTGGCATACCGTCTTTCTTCACGTATCGCTGTAAAAAACACAGCTGATCTACATGTGAAATGTCAGGTGTGGAATCAACAATGATAGAATAATATTTTGTACTTTTTCAGCTAGTATTTGAATAAACTCTTCGCAAATCGTTTTTGACAGATAACTGGTACTACCGATACCTTTATTTCCGAATTTCGAAATATGCTCAGCTAATAATGGATCAAATTCAGATATCAATTCAAAAAGCATCAAATAGTTTCCGTTGTTAAGAGAACCTAACTTTTCATCATGCCCTCTAAAAGGCAGTCCACGTGAAGCTAAACTCTTAATGACAGCGACGACTCGTTTTAAAACATTTTTCCAGTAAACTACTTCTTTGTCATATTCAGCGAGCAAAGTTTTGTCGATTCGACCAAAAGCACTGGCTCTATCTTTTAGAAGTTTCAAGCAACTTTGATGCTTTTCAGAATTTTCATGCTGATTCATTCTTATTGCCGCATTTTTCCAATCACTATAGCCATCTTTTTCAGAAAAAGCAGAATCGCCGCCAAAAAGAAGGCATGGAGCACAATATACCGATCCTTTGCTCAGAGAACATACTAACCAAACACGGCGAGTTTTTTCTAAATTTAAAAGTTTTCTTTCGAACGTAGATGAATTCAAATACCGGCTTGAATTATTATGCACTCTTTTTGACTGCGAAAAATCAAGATGGTCATTTCTTTTATAATTATGTTTAGCGATGTAATCACGTAATGCGTCATGACTCATGAGCCATTCCGCAGGGTCGTCACTGAGTGTGAAATTGAAGTTGTCGGATATGTTTGACTCTATTTGTTTCGTAGATTCTGTAAAAAAATTTTATACCTGAATTTCATATTCTTGTAAATATGTGTACAAATTTTCGAAACAAAAAATATAGAAAATTTGAGAATCATCTTAATTTGATTATCATGAGCAAAAGATAAAAAAATAGTAGGTTAGAAAAAAACGAAAATACATGAAATTCAGTCTTTACCTGCGAAGTCAATTGTTTCTCCAGAAATTTCGCTTTTTTCGGTAACTGACTCGGTGTCACTTTGATTTCCTTGAAGCACAAAATAAGAAGAGAGTTTTTTTTTGTTTTTGCCATAACCTCGTCATCTTTGATTTTTCTCTTCGCAGCTTGCTTGCGATATTCAGAACCGCTCAATCGATTCCGCCCGTCACTCATTTTATTGAAAAAAATGACGCTCCAGTTAATGTATAAATCTTCCAGTTAGAATACTTTAATACTCAAAATAAATTTTCAGTACATTGTCAACAATTCATCAACTCCAATCGCTGTGGCAGCCATGTATCGAATCAACGTTTCGAGAGTTATCGATTTTATAGTAACTGCGGTTGCCCGATTGTGGTAGCCCTGCATGTATTCGAATTTGAACTGCGCATTTGTGAGAAGACAAGAGGCTAAATTTCATTTGACAAGATTGTTAGAAAAGTAAATTCAACAATATGGAAGACTTGTACACTTTTGGGTGAAAAATCTTATGGTTTTCATTTGAAAGTAGCATTTTATCTAGTGTAAACGGTCAGAATTTGCCGCCCCTAAAAATTTGCCGCCCTAGGCAGCTGCCTATGTTGCCTGTTCGGTAAATCCGCCCCTGAATCCAATAATATGCACCGATAGTCTCTCATCATTAAACGCTTTAAAATCGGCAAATATTAGCAATATTCGCACACGTAGGGTCAAAGAGACTCTCTTCGAGGCAAAAATATAAAAATTTTATATACGCCAGCACATGTAAACATTACAGGTAATGAAAATGCCGATCAATTAGCAAAAGACGCACACACTCATCCTACTTTTTTAATAAACAACTACACTGAAAAAGATATTAAAAGGTGCCTCGGAAACTTCATTAAAAATCAACGTGTCTCTAGTTATGAAAACAAAATTAATGCTCATTATAAAACTATGCATCAGTTATCGCAACAACATGGCAGCAAATCGAATTTTAAGACAAAACACCAGCAACTTGTTTTGATGAGACTTAAACTCGGCCATACAAAACTAACGCATGGATATTTGCTTTCAAAAGAATCACCACCACTTTGCATGAACTGTAATGATACCCTGACCATGCAACACCTAATAAACTGTTACAATGACACATCGCAAAATATTGATTTGCATACCGCTATAGCGACACTAGACTATGTAAATATAAGAAAACATCTACCTCCTATACTGTTAAAATTAATTTAGAATTGTAATGTTCATATAAGTAAATTTATATGTATCTATACAAAATGAGATGAAGGCCTAGGCAGCCAGTTTCCTTTTTTTTCTAGTATGTTTGTAAATTTATTTGCAAGTCATATTAAAATAAATAAATAATAAATAAATAAAAACTTCCTTTATTTAAAAAAAAGTTTACTACTTATTTTCCTTTGTTTAAATTTTCCACTATTTTCTATTTCTTCACAAAAACTTTTCTTTATTTAAATTTTTCACTTTTCTGACGTATATCTAAATTCCTTCTCTAACTATTTTTATTTCATTAAATTTAGTTAAGAATAGGGTTTATATGGTATAATTAGTACTTATAATCTATTTTCTTACATTAGTAGCAGCTGCATTGTTGATAGATATGCCGGTAAGTGTGTTGATATCCTTTTTTCTTTACGGTACTCGGGAACACTTGCTTACTCCTTGCTGTTTTACTCCGGGTCGGCTGGTGTCGTGCTGTCGTTGGGGCGTCAAGGAAGTTCCACGTTCCTCTTCACGCCACTTTATGCTGATTTTATGTTGTTTTCAACAATTCCTTTGTTGTGTTATTATCTCACTTTTTGTGTAAGCCGTTTTTATTGTGGCATACTTTTTCAAAGTCTTTCTTTCTTCGGTGCTTTTTTTTGTGGCACTTTTTTTTTAAGTCTTTATTTGTTTTTGGCACTTTATTATGGCAAATTTCTTTTAAAGTCTTTAGTTTGTGGCACTTTATTGTTGCAACTTCTTCAGTAAAAACTTTATGTGTTTCACATAAAGTGATCAATTACAGATTGAAATTTGTTACGAAGCCACGAAAAGGTCGAAACGTATCCTCAGCCCAAGAAACATGCACGATGCCGTTGAGTCAAATCGATCAAATACGCGTGCAAATACGTCACCAAAGAAAGCAACATAGCGGTTATTGGCCTTGAAAGAGATGAGATCAACAAGTATCAAATTGGTCGATACGTGAACTGCAATAACCGCCAGCAACAAAATTGACCTTGACGAGTCTTTTCTCAACTTGCGTCCGTGATTTATTCGGAAATGCCTTGATATTATACATGGAATGTATCGTCGAAGAAATAGTTAAACAGAAAGTAAGGCCAATCAGTAGATGGGCATCCAGGCGTGTTCTCAACTAATGCATTTAAGATTATTTTATACAATCCACCCGAAAAACGACGATTGCTTTTACCTTCAGTTGATATTGATTAATGTACGCGGTTCAACTTCATTTGAGTCATTTCGTATTGTGAGTGGTATGGTGTCTGCAATTGTTTGAGAAGCATACCAGCAATTACAATTGCTGGAGCATAATAATCACTAGAATCACACAATGGACGATGCGATAGCTACTTCGCATGCCACTGAAGTTTGCACATTTTTTCGCGATGATCAGCCTTCAAATCCGCGTCAATTATGGGATATTCAAAGTCAAATTCCGGGAGGTTTACGCTTATACAAATCGATCGATTGTCTTGACAATGAAGACGAAGCCGTGATGCCGCCGCATCATTTGCGTCTCTTGGTTGGATCTGTCATTATTATGTATCGAAATCTTCACGCGTCGAAGCTGTGTAATGAAATCCGACTGATTGCGACGCAGCTATCGAATACAAAGTGTCAGAATGCTTGATTCTACGAATTCCTTTGAGTCCCAACGTCTTGGCATCTTGCCAGAGTCCCTACGTCGGAGAGTGGTCTGATGCTTCGGGTCACACTGAGTGAATGCACGGTGAATGCGGGGCTGCTTTTGCGGCTACTAAATGGTTTTGTACTGGTTTTAGGAGCCATGTCACTTAAAGGAAATAGGACGAATTATTTGGTAAGGTGACTATTTTGGTCATTGGGCGGGTAATTGTTCCCTGAGAGGTACGTATGTAAACTGCTCTTGTTTTAATTTTTGCACCTAGATACGTTTTTTGGATGCGACCAAGCCTGCACTAATTTGGGGGTAGGGTTTCTTCGCGTATAACTACCATATCGTTGACCCCTTTATTGCCCCCCCGCCCAACCGACGCGAGGGACGCAATCCGCAAACAAGCGGAGTTAGTCGAGTCATAAAAGGCAAGAGAGTTTTAAGCGTTGCGATCTTAAGCTGCTCAGCTGCAGAAACAAAAATCTTAACAGCCAAAATTAAGAATTAGATTAAAGTAAGTTTGTTATTTTTAAATGTTACTTGTTAAGGGTAGATAAAATAATTTTATTAATGGTAAAGAGTGAGTCTGTTAGATCAAATGTGCTAGAATGAGAATTGAAATCATGACAAATACGGCGAAATGGTTCGTTTAACTCAAAATTTGTTTCAGAAAATTGTAAAAGTAAAGGTCGAAACTGCGTGGTAGAGCGAGCGGGAATGTTAAAATTAATATCAGATAAGAGGGATGGACTACAGACTGACCCATTCATGAGTTTTACAAGAAATATTATACCAATCATTTCCCTACGACTAGCGAGTGTAGGGAGATTTATAAGATTTAAACGGTTAGTATAAATGGGAAGATTTTACCTGGAATCCCAATGCAAACGATTTAAGGCAAAAAGTAAAAATTGTTTTTGAACGGACTTTAACTTCTCCGAATGGAATGGATAAAAGATGCAAGAAGAATTTTTGTAGTAAGCTGATCTCTAAATTCTTTAGATCAATGTTAGTTTTGTATTAGGTATGAAGTAGGGTCTACAGATCTACGTGAAAAGCACATCGTTTTACATTCTTTAAGGTTCAATAGCATATCACTTCTAACACATCAAGAAACTAGATTGTTTAAGTATGTTTGCAGCTGACATCTTTCACTATTTAAAGTTTATGATTTAACATGTTTTACATCGTCAACATATAACTTGCCGGGGGGCAATAACATAGTCAAAAAATATAATTATCAATAAAAATAAAAATATATGTTGACTTTGTTTCATAATATTTACGAAATTTATATAAAATTGATTTATTTTTAACCTTTTCGTGTTTGAGTTGCTTACAAAATATAAAAAACGACAATCGATTAATATCTATGATGATCTCTAGTCAGTATATTCAAAATGGCAGCAAGAGTTCTTTTTACAGCCCTATTCTCCTGCCCTAACAAAAATCACCACACTCACTACAGTGAGGTTTTTGTTATTTTTGAGGTTTTCCGTATGCTGGTGAAATTCAAAAGCTCAAATGCTCACTATTATCACAAATATCTGTGACGTGTGAAAGCAGCCGTCACAGTACAAAAACATCTGTGTTTGTTTTGTTTTACATCAATATTTAACATTTTGTAAAAATATTTGAGTGTTATAACTAGCATGTGTATGTGGCAATTGTTGAGGAGGAGGAATCGGGGAGTAGGAGGAAAATTTTGAAGAGTTTACGTGACAAAAGGGATCCTTTTACTATGAAAGACACAAAATTTATAAATACATTTCGATTCCCAAAATCGCTATGTAAAGTACTTATAGGTGAACTGGTGCCGCATGATGTGCAGAAGTCGAGTATATCTTTTGATCTGGGGTTCCTGGCGTGGTTGTATTTTTATGGCCATGGCTCTTACCAAAAATGCGTTGGTAATAGTTATATGCTCTCTATGAGTCAGTCCTCTGTGTCTAGAGGAGAGCCGCTCAAAATAATGCGCAATTTATTTACCAACGCATACAATCACACATTTGATATCTGCTAGCGTAGGATTGTGTGCGCGCGCTTGCATAGTACACTGAGTGAAATCGTGCTATTTGGTTAAATTGGTCCATTCGAAACTGAATTCCTGTATTTCGAGTGTATTTTTCATAGCGTACATGCTTCGACTGCATTTGCTTGCCTATACTCCGAGTATAGGCATGAAAAATTTTGAGCGGCTCTGGTCTAGAGCTCTGCATTTTATTTCGAAATTAATTGTGGATGTTAAAAAAGAAAGAAATTTATTTCCCTTCAAGCGCGCAGGATGTTTCAGATACAAAGAAGGTGTAAGGTAAATAAATAAAAATAAATATAAATAAATAAATTATTTTCTCTTAAAGATTTTACACGAAATTCGGGATCAAAGGCACAATCGGCGCAATCGATTGTACTCATATTGGGATTGTTTCACCCTCAAGCACAGACGCCACTACTCCTCTCTCACTTTTCATGAACCGGAAAGGATTTTACAGCCTTAATGTAGAAGCAGTACGTAATGTTTTATATTATACAAACTATTTACCAATCGTTCTATTAATACATATGTATATATTTGCATTTTTGGCAGGTTTGTGATCATCGACTTCTGTTCACTGCTGTCAACGCGAGATATCCCGGGTCTTGCCTTGATTATGGTATTTGGACCACATCCCCAACACGTATGCACCTCGTCAGTACCTATAACACGCAAAGTTATTAGTGGTTGTTAGGTGACCAAGGATATCCATTGGAGCCATGGCTGTTAACGCCAGTCGCTGAACCTTCAAATGCAAGGGAAGTGCGTTACAATAAGTTGCACGCCAAAGCACATAATACCATTAAGAGAGCCTTTGGTGTTTTGAAGTCATGACTCTGGTGCCTCTCATAGCACCGCATTCTTCATTACAGCCCTGAAAAAGCGTCTTTGATTATTTACGCGTTTACAATTCTGCAGACCTTGGCTTCGAAGAAGTTTTAGAAGAATCACAAGACACCGAAATTGTTTTCGAATTTTAGGGAGGGTGCTAGAGTAAGAGAACGTTACATCATGTCTTTATAATATACATATGTATGTATATATTTCCAAAGGCATTATGTACTATAAATATAAGTATATACATAATACATATATGTAAGTTACTTACTGTCTCTGTACATTTTACTTCCTCTAAGTATGAATAAAAAAGACATCTATGTATATATGTATAAATAATTCATTTTATTTTATTTTTATTATTATTTATTTAATTTGTCACATAATTTAGCCATAGCCTCGAGGTTAGTGCTAGTGTCATTCGGTCAGCACCGTCATCTGCTCGTTTTGCTCAAAAATTTTCTTTTGTAGAGCAATGGCCACCCCTGTCATCTGCACATTTGGGGTAAGATGGGAGGAGATAAGAAGAAGAGGATAAATCTGGAGATGATTGTGAGGAAGAAAAATTTATAGACAGAGCGGGAAAAGCTGGAGCAGGCGATGTGACTGTTGGTGACGACGCTGGAGCTTCAGCAGCGACTGCTTCTTTATTTAAATACAACGGCGGCAAAACCTGTAAGTATAACACGGACCAATTATTGCCTCATGTAATAATAAAATATATAGTCCGAAATTAAATTAAAATATTACCTGGTGACCCAAAGTCAAAACACCCGGCAATCCATCCACCGCTGCTGCCCCAATGGTTGTAATGGCTTGCTCCTCGAACTCCGCAATTCCTTATATCGGAGGGCCTCCACCAGTCGCTTGGGCATGTGCCTTAAGTTTGCGCGCTCGCGATCGCAACTGATGTTTCCAATGCATTAAGGACTATGGAAACATATTTTAATATGAACTTACCTCCCTCCACTTGGCTGCCGACCGAGTTGGACCTCTTAAGGCATTTAAGGTATTTGCTAACTCCGACCAAAGTATTTGCAGCCCTTGAGGGTTGGTCGGAATTAGCTTCCCCCGTTGCAACTCTGGATGCTGCTAGCAAAACAATATATAATGTTGCAGCTGCTCCTGAGTTATCCTTTCAGTTTTTGTACGCCTAGGAATATATGAAATTAATATAGTTACATTTAAAATTTGCAAAATTACTTACATATGCTGATTATCCATTTGTGTGTCCATTTTTGTTTGTTCATTTTTATTAAAACAGCTGTTTGACAGCAAAAAGCTTTTTACCTCACGTGGTGACTTTTTTAAGCTTTTTTCTTATGAGGTTTGAGCAAGAATCTTCTTCTTCTTTACTGGCGTAGACACCGCTTACGCGATTATAGCCGAGTCAACAACAGCGCGCCAGTCGTTTCTTCTCTTCGCTACGTGGCGCCAATTGGATATTCCATGCGAGGCCAGGTCCTTCCCCACTTGATCCTTCCAACGGAGTGGAGGTCTTCCTCTTCCTCTGCTTCCCGCGGCGGGTACTGCGTCGAATACTTTCAGAGCTGGAGTGTTTTCATCCATCCGGATAACATGACCTAGCCAGCGTAGCCGCTGTCTTTTAATTCGCTGAACTGTGTCAATGTCGTCGTATATCTCGTACAGCTCATCGCCGTGGCCAACGCGCAAAGGACCATAAATCTTTCGCAGAACTTTTCTCTCGAAAACTCGCAACGCCGACTCATCGGTTGTTGTCATCGTCCAAGCCTCTGCACCATATAGCAGGACGGGAATTATGAGCGACTTATAGAGTTTGGCTTTTGTTCGTCGAGAGAGGACTTTACTTTTCAATTGCCTACTCAGTCCGAAGTAGCACCTGTTTGCAAGAGTAATCCTGCGTTGGATTTCCAGGCTGACATTGTTGGTGGTGTTTACGCTGGTTCCAAGATAGACGAAATTATCTACAACTTCAAAGTTATGACTGTCAACAGTGACGTGAGAGCCAAGTCGCGAGTGCGACGACTATTTGTTTGATGACAGGAGATATTTCGTCTTGCCCTCGTTCACTGCCAGACCCATTTGCGTTGCTTCCTTGTTCAGTCTGGAGAAAGCAGAACTAACGGCGCGGGTGTTGAGACCGATGATATCAATATCATCGGCATACGCCAGCAGCTGCACACTCTTATAAAAGATTGTACCTGCTCGATTCAGTTCTGCAGCTCTAATAATTTTCTCCAGCAGCAGATTAAAAAAGTCGCACGATAGGGAGTCGCCTTGTCTGAAACCTCGTTTGGTATCGAACGGCTCGGAGAGGTCCTTCCCGATCCTGACGGAGCTTTTCATGTTGCTCAACGTCAGTTTACACAGCCGTATTAGTTTTGCGGGGATACCAAATTCAGACATCGCGGCATAAAGGCAGCTCCTTTTCGTGCTGTCGAAAGCAGCTTTGAAATCGACGAATAGGTGGTGTGTGTCGATTCTCCTTTCACGGGTCTTTTCCAAGATTTGGCGCATGGTTATTCCTGGTCGGTTGTTGATTTATCAGGTCTAAAGCCACACTGGTAAGGTCCAATCAGTTTGTTGACGGTGGGCTTTAATCTTTCACACAATACGCTCGACAGAACCTTATATGCGATGTTGAGGAGGCTAATCCCACGGTAGTTGGCGCAGATTGTGAGGTCTCCTTTATTATGGATTGGGCATAGCACACTTAAATTCCAATCGTTGGGCATAGTTTCGTCCGACCATATTTTGCAAAGAAGCTGATGCATGCACCTCATCAGGTCTTCGCCGCCGTGTTTGAATAGCTCGGCCGGCAATCCATCGGCCCCTGCCGCTTTGTTGGTTTTCAGGCGGGTAATTGCTATTCGACGTTCTTCATGGTCGGGCAATGGAACGTCTGCTCCATCGTCATCGATTGGGGTATCGGGTTCGCCTTCTCCTGGTGTTGTGCGTTCACTGCCATTCAGCAGGCTGGAGAAGTGTTCCCTCCATAATTTAAGTATGCTCGGCGGCTAGATCATCGGTGGCTAGATCACCTTGGGGGGTTCTTCAAGAGTATGCTCCGGTCTTGAAACCGGCACAATTCCGATTTCTTTGGCGCCGCGATTTGAAGGTACCGTTGGAAAGAGGAAGTCGAGATATTCGGCCTTAAAGTTCGAAAATTCGCCAAATTGGACCATTTCAAGAAGCTATTTCAGCACATTAAACACATTTTATTCACATTTTTTTCTTCAAATTAATTAAATTACACTATAATCTTTTAAATGAATCCACATTTTACACTTTTAGCAGGTTTTTTAACTAAAAAATCTTTATTTTAAAAATTACATTTTACACTCGTTTGAACTTCATTTGTTTACCAAAAATTACGACGAAATGGAGCGCTGCCATGTGATGATAAGGCAATTCGCTGAAATTCCTCTTTCTCGCAAAAATTCCTCTATTCATTGATATGGATATTTTCTTTTTTACATTTATTAAGTTAGTAAGTAATATTATATACATATATTAGCAATATTATATAATAATATTATATATACACATTAAGGTGTGTCATTCTGAGGCAACCTTTTTTTTTTCAACTGAAAAACAGGCTCAAAACTTTAGAAAATGTGTAAAAAAAAAGTCACTCAAAAGATGAGCTCTTAGTATTAATATTAAGAGGTGGCTATTTCAAATTTTCTGTTTTCCATATAAATTACATGGAAAAAAAATCATTTTTTTTGTGGTGGCTATTGTGCGGAGGTTTTATATGTGCCCCGATGGCTGCCAGTAGGGATGGTAAACTCGATCCCGATTCTACTCAAAAATCGAGTTTTCTCGTTAAATAATCGATTTTTAAAAATCGATTTTCAGTAGTCTTAGGGGATTAAGAACCGGTTCTTGACATTCGAAAAATCGATTATTTTACGAGAAAACTCGATTCTTGAGTAGAATCGGGATCGAGTTTACCATCCCTACTGGCAGCCATCGGGGCACATATAAAACCTCCGCACAATAGCCACCACAAAAAAAAATGATTTTTTTTCCATGTAATTTATATGGAAAACAGAAAATTTGAAATAGCCACCTCTTAATATTAATACTAAGAGCTCATCTTTTGAGTGACTTTTTTTTACACATTTTCGAAAGTTTTGAGCCTGTTTTTCAGTTGCAAAAAAAAAAGGTTGCCTCAGAATGGCACACTCTAATACACATGTATAAGTAATATTATATAATAATATTACGTAATAAAGTGTAAAGTATACAGTACAGTACGAAAACTCAAATTTTCTTTCAATATGAGTGCATGATAACCGACAAATATAACCACTTCATACCCAAAACTCATATTTTAAATATAATAATAATGTTATAAAAGTAGTATTAACCCTGCAAGACGGAGGTAACAGGTTGCACAAACACATTGAAACATTTTCAGCTGTTCACTAACACTTTTACATTTTCTGGAATTTTCAATGGAATGGGAGAATACGTAAGTAAGATAGAGAAAAACTATCGACATTATAAAGATATTGTAATGTTAACTTGTTAGAATAGGAGAGGCGAATACCCAATATTTCAAGAAGAATAAACGAAAAGCCCAGTTTATTTTGGATTTTAAAGAGGTAAGTTCGCTATTTGATAATATGATATTTTATAATTAATTTCTAATTTATATATATATATTATTAATTTCTTTTATATAGAGAAAACGAAAGAGGTTAACAAGGAGAAAAAGGTAAGCATTGTGAATTTAATGTTGTGTGTATAATTAAAAATTTTAATATTACAGAAATCATTTGGACCATTGGTAAAATTCAAATCTATTGCGTGCAGCAACCAAATAATGGAGTATGTTTTAAATTATTAAAGTTAAATAGTGTACATTTAATTGAAATATTTGTTATAGATTATGCATTTTATTTTGATTTTATTATTAAATAAAGAGAAATAATAAAAAAAACTGAGTTTTATTTAAAAGAATTTAATTTGCTAGAAGTAAAAATGGGTAACAGATAATCTTGTTACTGCTTGTTCTTCCTAACATGCTTATATGTTAAAGGTAACAAACTGATAACCAAAATAATAACACTAACAGATATTCGGGTAACAAATACTTTTTGTTATCCATAACACATGGGTAAGCTAAGCGCTAACAAAATAAAAGAGATTTGCTAACAAATGTGTGTATTCTGTTAGAACAAGGCAGCATGCGATATTTGCCATTGGTTAGAGCGAGATAACCATTGAACATCAAATATCTATGTGTTACTTTTTTCCCACTCTCTGAACAAAAGTAACAAATATTTTAACGAATGCAAAAGTGAACAATAACAATTCGCTTACACGTTTGCTAACAGCTACCCGTCTTGCAGGGAAGTTGTATTTGTATTGCTATATGCATCCCTTATTATGAAAAATAGCTGTAGGTATATGGAATAGCATTTGTCTTGTTGTAGACATCTGGGGGCGCGGCTGTCTGCTTGTCGAAACAATAGACATCTGGCGCCGCAGCTGTCTGCTTGTCTACTTAAACAATTGCTGAGTCTGGTCTGCTTATCTAAACAATAGCTGCATTTGGCGCCGTATAGCATTATGTTCTTGTAATTTCCAGACGCAATATTCAAGAAGGACACGTCGGCATCAGCGAGGAGTGTGTGGCTATATAAGCCGTGGCAGCGCCAACGTAATCATCCAGTGTTAAGAGTAAACTGATATAGTGTAGACGAGTTGTAAAGAGATTTTGTTGAAGTAAAACTAGCAAGGAGTAAATTCGTAACAATTGGTGTCAGAAGTGGGATTGTCAAATAATCCAAATTCAAGATGGTTAAATTCGGAGAATTGAGAATTCAGCAATTAAAAAAGGAACTGGAGGAGCGTAATTTGCCGATAAGCGGGCAAAAGGCGGATCTGCAGGCACGATTACGTGAAGCAATGGAAGCGGATGGAATTAATGTGGATGAGTTCGAATTTAATGGGCCAGAAACTTCTACAAAGGTAGAAGAAAAAGTAGAAGAACAACGAACATCATCAAGTGCAGACACGAACATGCTGTTAGTGGCCATTAAGCAAATAATAGCAGAAAATGCAGTCCAAACAGAAAATCGTCTGGCACAGCAAATAGCTGAAAATACATCACAGTTAAAGTCCTGCCTTACACAACAAATGACTGAAAATAATACGCAGTTCGAAAAGCGTTTGGTTCAACAGATTACGGAAAATACTACACAACTACAAAAACAAGTTCAAGAGAAATTTTCAAAATTTGAAAACGAATTAAGCACTTTAAAAAATGACGAAGAAAATTTAAAATCAGAAGTTCTTCAATTAAGTAATCGTGTGCGAGAACTGCAACTACATGGCCCTGCACCATCAACAAATAATCAAAGATTGAAGGCACCCACATTCGATGGAAGTATTCCATTTCAAATTTTCAAACTTCAGTTTGAAAAGACAGCAATGGCCAATAACTGGAATGCAGCGGACAAAGTGGCGTCCCTGTTTGTATCATTGAAAGGACCTGCGGCAGAAATCCTTCAGACTATTCCAGACTGTGAACGGGACAACTATGAGGCATTGATGAGTGCGATAGAAAGACGATATGGTAGTGAGCACCGGAAACAAATATACCAGATCGAACTGCAAAATCGCAACTGAAATAGAACGACTGGCTCATTTGGCAAATGCAGATGCACCTATGGATTACATTGAGAGGGTAAAAATTCAATGTTTCATAAATGGAATTCGTGATGTGGACACCAAACACAATTGAAGACATGCACAAAGACGGTGTAATCGAACCTTCAATAAGTCCATGGAGCTCACCTATCGTCTTAGTTAAAAAGAAAGATGGTAGCACCCGTTTCTGCGTAGATTATAGGAAGTTGAATGATGTCACAAAGAAAGACAGTTATCCTCTACCGAGAATCGACGATACATTAGACACCTTGTCTGGAGCGAAATGGTTTTCTACATTAGATCTACAAAGTGGATATTGGCAAGTCGAGATTGATGAATGTGACCGTGAAAAGACCGCTTTCAGTATGGGCGACGGGTTATGGGAATTCTCTGTGATGCCATTTGGGTTATGTAATGTGCCTGCAACGTTCGAGCGACTGATGGAACATGTGTTAAAAGGACTCAACTGGAAGACCCAGTCAAAGATTGGCCTCGACCCACCAACATACATGAACTCCGCAGCTTCCTTGGCTTATGCACGTATTACCGCCGTTTTGTACCTGGATTTGCGAACGTGGCTAGAAGTTTACATGATTTAACAAAGAAGAACCGCCCGTTTGTATGGCAGTTGGAGCAAGAAAAAGCGTTTGAGCAGCTTAAAGAACTACTTTGTACGGCGCCGATGTTGGCTTATCCAATACCTGGAAAGAAATTCATCCTGGATACAGATGCGAGCGCTTATGGAATGGAGGTGTCCTGTCTCAGCTCATCGACGGACAAGAAAGAGTAATTGGGTATTACAGCAGAGTGCTCGGGAAACCAGAGAAAAATTACTGTGTGACGCGAAAAGAACTACTAGCTGTGGTGGAATGTGTAAAACATTTCCACAAGTATTTGTATGGACAACGATTCTTGCTGAGGACTGATCATGAAGCATTAAAATGGCTATTACAGTTTAAGAATCTGGAAGGCCAAATTGCACGATGGATCGAAAGATTACAGAATTACGACTTCGAAACAGAACACCGAAAGGGATTCACCACAAAAATGCGGATGCATTATCACGTCGCCCTTGTCCACTGGAATGTAAACATTGCTCCAAATCAGAGGGAAAAGAAGGTATAATCGACGTGCGATTACTGAATATAGAACCTGAAGATGATTGGACTCCTCACCGGATCAGAATCAATCAGCTGGAGGACCCTGATCTTGCAAAGCTGATAATGCAATAAAGCCAAAGAAAATGGGGTACGACCACCAAAGGAACAAATAAGTAACGAGAGTCCAACGGCAAAAGCATATTGGGCCCAATGGAACAGCATAAACCTCGTTAATGGATACCTTCATCGTACCTGGGAAAGCGAAGATGGCAAACAGTCTCGTCTGCTGATCATAGTACCGAAGTCCATGATCCCGAAAGTATTGAAAGAATATCACAATGGACCTAGTGGAGGGATAGAAGATTAAACAACGGTTCTACTGGATCGGTTGTCGAGATTCCATAGCAGAATGGATAAGTAATTGCGTAGAGTGCATGGCAGCTAAAGGTCCTAAAGCCAAAAGTCGCGGTAGGCTACAACAGTACAACGTGGGATCACCATTTGAACGAGTCGCAATGGAAGTTGCAGGTCCGTTCCCAACCAGTACGGCCGGAAACAAATATCTACTGATTGTCATGGACTATTTCAGTAAATGGCCAGAGGTATATGCCTTACCAAACCAAGAAGCGAAGACAGTAGCCGAAGCGTTTGTAGAAAATTCGATAACAAGGTTCGGAGTGCCCGTCGAATTACACTCAGATCAAGGCAGGAATTTCGAATCTTCCATTTTCCAAGAAGTCTGTACATTATTGGGCATCCACAAGACACGGACAACAGCGTTACATTTGTCAATCCAGAGATACGAACCCAGTAAAGTAAAACTAGCAAGGAGTAAATTCGTAACAATATATACATATATCGTTGCCTAAAATAATAACCAAAATTTACCATTTTATAACGAAAACTTAAATTTTTGAGTGCATGATAACCATAAATTATAACCGCTTTATAACAAAAAGTCAATATATTTTTTATTTTCAACGTAGAAAGGGGTACTACGTGAAAGTACTTCAGTCACCCCGTGTATTCGCTCGGCCAGGGTTATTTTTTTAGAGCGCGGCCGAAGGCCGCCAACGCAGAAAGGTGTACTATGCGAAAGTACTTCAGTCACCCCGGGTATTCGCTCGTAATATTATAATATTATCACACGATTTTACTTATCTGTGTTTATTAAATACAAATCACATATTATTCATATATTCATATATGTATGTATGTATAATATGTATATGCAAAAGTATTCACATATTTATTCAATTTTCGCTTGAAAAATCTTCTTTATAGTTTTTTATACTTAATAAAGAAAAAAGAATCGCTTGAAAGTACAAACAAAGAAAACGCAGTGAAACGCTAAAAAATTCTTCACCTTTGGTTTTTAAGGTGTGGCAACGATGGTTTTCCTCGTAAATATAAACACTCTAAACTTTTCAGCCATAAATTTGATAAGTGTTTTTAAATTACTAAATTTAGCTGAAAAATTACAAAATAAAAGTGAAAAGTGAACTTATTTCAATATTAAGAGTGTATATTTAAATATAGTGAGTGAAAAACGTGAAAATATTCTGTGAAACATGGAGAAATAACACGTGTTCTCAGGGCAATTTTTGAATTTTTAAACGTGAATATTTTTAAAAATATTAGCTATTTTTACATAATTTTTGGATATTCCTCCTCTGGAGAAGCCCCCCTATCCGTACATACCCCATTTATACGGAAATTCGTTATTTTTACCCCTCCGCCAAAGTAATCGGAATCGTGCCTTGAAACCTTCTGTAAGCCGCCGCATCTTTTCGTAGAATTTTCGAGCATTACCCCTGTCGGCCAACTTATCAAGCTCTTCGTACTCACGCATTTCGGCCTCTTTCTTTTTCTGTCTACAAATGCGTCTCGCTTTCCTCTTAAACTCTCGGTATCTATCCCATCCCGCACGTGTTGTGGTCGATCGTAACGTTGCGAGGTAGGCAGCCTGTTTTCTCTCCGCTGTGACACGGCACTCCTCGTCGTACCAGCTGTTCTTTTGCACTTTCCGAAAACCAATGGTTTCTGTTGCAGCTGTACGTAAGGAGTTTGAAATGCCGTCCCACAGTTCCCTTATACCGAGTTCTTGGCGAGTGCTCTCAGAGAGCAGGAGTGCTAGCCGAGTGGAAAATCTTTCGGCTGCCTGTTGTGATGGCAGCTTCTCGACGTCAAACCTTCCTTGTGTTTGTTGGCGTGCGTTTTTTGCTGCACAGAGGCGGGTGCGAATTTTGGCTGCAACAATATAGTGGTCCGAGTCGGTGTTAGGACCTCGGAGCGCACGTACATCTAAAACACTGGAGACGTGTCTTCCGTCTATCACAACATGATCGATCTGGTTGGTGGTTTTTCGATCCGGAGATAGCCAGGTAGCTTGATTTTTTTCTTATGCTGGAATCTAGTACTACAGATAACCATATTTCGGGCCCCGGTGAAGTCGATCAACCTCAACCCATTTGTGGATGTTTTCTCGTGGAGGCTGAATTTACCGACCGTAGTGCCAAAGATACCTTCTTTGCCCACCCTGGCGTTGAAGTCGCCAAGCACGATTTTGACATCGTGGCGGGGGCATCTCTCATAAGTGCGCTCCAAGCACTCATAAAAAGCATCTTTGGTCACATCGTCCTTCTCTTCCATCGGGGCGTGGACGCAAATCAGCGATATTTTGAAGAACCTCGCTTTGATGCGGATTGTGGCTAGACGTTCATTCTCCGGAGTGAATGATAGTACTCGGCGACGGAGTCTCTCTCCCACCACGAATCCAACACCAAACTTGAGCTCTTTTATATGGCCACTGTAGTAAATGTCACAAGGACCTACTCGTCTCTGTCCTTGTCCTGTCCATCGCATTTCTTGGACGGCGGTGATGTCAGCCTTTATCTTTACGAGGACATCTACCAGCTGGGCAACGGCACCTTCCCAATTAAGGGAACGGACATTCCAGGTGCATGCCCTCAAATCATAGTCCTTATTTCATTGGCCATGGTCGTCATCAAAAGGGGGCTCTCTTACCGAGGCTGTTTTTTCCTTTTCATGGGGGGTGTTTTTTTACGTGGCGGGTCCCAAACCCAGCGCACAACCTTCTGCAGGGGATGTTTCGCCATCTCACTTTAGCTCGCCTTCAAACAGATGTTCTTAGGCTACCCAGAGGATACTTGGTCAAAGACCGGAAGTCGTGAGCTGATTGAGTCATACATATGTAAAAGAATCGTTTCTAACCACTCCCAACTGAATGGCGATCAGAGAACTTTCCTCACTTGCGTGAACACATGACATGACGTGAACACATGACTCCATCCTTCATAAAATATGCCTCTCAAGAAATGTCTCAAATGACCGCATTGTACAAAAACTCAGTTGAGATGTTTTTTCAGAATAGGGCTGTTAGTTTGTGACCTGCTAACTATCAGGTCTCAAATTTGAGTGAATATTTTGAGACTAACGCTAGAGACTGTTTAGTGAATAGTAAGTAGTCACAAATTGAGCCTTTAACTCAAAATGTCTCAAATAGAGACTAGAGATTGGTTACAGAATCCCGCCATTAGTGTAATTATTCGAGAATGTGTAATTAAAAAGTTGCAGCTATGATAGCCTGAACTCTATGTAAGAAAATTTGCAATCGTTTTTGGGGGACCCTGTATTTGAACTAGGGATAATCATAATGGCGTTGTTAACATTCAATTATTAGCGACGTTTGAGAGGGTGATGCTTGATTTTCGTTGTAGCGTCGCTTTGTTCAGTAAAGTTTAGCAAAAGTTGGGCTTCAACTTTGGAGGAAGTAATACGTTAAATGTAAGCTATGGTAATATATTATTGTTTAGCATGTGCAATATTCAAAAAGTATTTAAATATATAAGGTAAGGTAAATATATTAGTTTTGTCAATCTTCTAAATATTTGAGCGAGTTTTTGCGTTATTGGCCGATCGACCATATTAAGTACCTGAAGCTAAATTATTATTCTTAAATTTTGAAAATGATTAAAGAAAAAAATATCTATGCTTTGTGCTTAAGTTTCCAGTATTTAAAATATAAGTCTATGTGTATTTTTAGGACAATACATTAACAAAGTGATTGGTTATAGCAGTTATTATTGTTCTCTTGTTTTCACTATTTTGGAATCTAGTCCTCTGAAAAAATAACGATAGACGTGTATTCCATTATGTCTGCGAAACGTAAAGTTGGCGGAAGTGGTAATGGGCCTAACAAGCGCCGCCCTAAGAAACAGGAGATTGAAGAGGACTTTAGTGATGCTTCTAGTGACGAAGCCCAATCTACCTCAAACCAAGTGGAAGTTTTAATTCCCAATGACGATTTGGAACCACCTACCAAGTTACCCGAAGATCTTCTGTTATCTCTAGATAAGACTCCGGGCAAATTGTTGATTGCTGGAATGGTAACATGGGATTTAACAGGAAAACGGGATCGGAAAAATGTAGTGAAAGTGCGCCCTAATCTTTATAATTTTCATCGTTTTTCTGATGAAATGGTTGGTGAAAGTAACTTAAAGCATCTTACTATTTTGTAATCTTTTTCAAAATTTTAGTACCGCTACTGTGCTACTGGTCCAAGCTCCGCTCATACACTACTTATTAATATGGATCGCAAAGCTCTAGCCTTTGGTCGCAATCCTTCAGGACAGTTAGGTTTATCCGATGTAAAAATATGTGAAACTCCTACGCTGGTTCCAGGATTAGAGAAATTTAATATTGTCCAAGCTGCATGTGGTCGACATCATTCCCTCTTTTTGACTGACACAGGTAGAGTTTACGCCTGTGGTGAAAATAAGTCTGGCCAATGTGGTATTGGAAACACACTTCCAGTAGTAAATAAGCCAACTCCGATAAATTATGTGGGATATCCAATTATTCGCATTGGTTGTGGGGCTGAATTTTCCGTGATCCTCGATATTAAAGGAAATTTGTATACATTTGGTTTACCTGAATATGGCCAGCTGGGGCATAACACAGACGCAAAATACTTTGTTAATGCCAACAAATTGTCATTCCACTTTGAAACATCGCCTAAAAAGGTTGTATTATATATTGAAAAGAATAAGGAAGGACACGTTACACCCGTGGACAATGTTCAAGTTGTGGATTTTGCTTGCGGCAATAATCATACGGTGAGTGTAAAAATGTCTAAGTAACGAAATGCAGAAATTATAAACGTAAAGTATAAAGTTTATATTGTGATTTTTATAAGCCTTAATATTTTTTTTTTTATCTTGAACCAGGTATATTTAGTTTACCACGAAGTTTGTAATATCTAGAAGAAAACGTCGAAGACAAAAGTATAAAATTATTGATTTTGGATAAAAGTATTAATTTAAACTACTTTATGTATAAACTCGATTAAACATCACAAAGTTATTCGGAAACTAAGTTTCTTGCCAACCTTGCAAAAGTCCCGTTGCTACTTCTGGGGTTCTAAGCTAAGCTACTGACAGCTTTAGTAATTTGTCTTCAGTGTGAATAAAAATTTTGTACAATGCGGTCATTTTGTCATAGGCTGAAAAATACGTTAAATCGTGAAATCGTCCAAAGAAGATAGTAAAAAGTAATTTAAGTGTTAGCACGGATAAATTCGGACTTTCCGAACTCATCTTGACAACAGCCTGAAACATACAACTCACATTTCAAAGCTTTGTATATTTACAACATCCTAAAAGTTTTAGGTACGCCCACTCAGTACCCGGATCTTAATCCGATTGAGCACTTGTGGGCAGATTTGAAGCGTGCTATTCGGAAACAGAATATTATATCCAAACAGTCCTCCAAGATGCAATTATCAAAGAATGGAGTGAAATATCTGAACAAAAAAAATAGCATTTTCAATAGATACTCTCAAATATGAATTAAAAGTAAAATTAATTTTAGTGTATATAAAACATTTTTTACGAATACTTTTGTGATATGAATTCACTGAATTTTTCAGTTGGAGTGTTTTTACCCACGTTCTATTAAAATAAAACTTAATTTTTTAATTAGAACAGTTAAAACTACATTACATTAATTAAAATATCTATTCCTCGAATTTTGACATGGATTGTTATTGTTATAGAGACAGAAAACATTCCTGAAGCAATTTGGAGAAATGCTGCCAGTTTGGCAGCCCTTGTTCGGATAAAAAGACTGCGATTTAGAATAGCATACCCGGATTTCCGTGTCCGTTACTGTTATGTATTCCCGACTGTCGCAAGAACGGTCAAAGTGTAGAAACTTTTGTATTTGTGAAGGATATTGGTTTAACCGAAGTTAACGTTTTTTTCTTATTTTTTTCGAACTTAAAATTTCGTGAATAAACGCAATTAAAAATTGTTTGATTATGCTCTATATCTGATAACATTCTGCGATTTGCCTGAACATTAGTTTTAGTCAAAGACTAAATAAGGGCTTTTTATTTGGTTCATTTATTTTAAATTATGCTTACAGCCCTTTCACAAGCAATTTTGTTAGGCAAAAAATTTGAATTTTGTAATATATTCGTATATTTTTTCAGGTGGCAATTGACTCGAAGAAGCGCGTGTATAGTTGGGGATTCGGTGGTTTTGGTCGTTTGGGCCATGCTGAGCCAAAAGATGAAATGGTACCCCGTTTAATTAAATATTTTGACACTCAAGGCCGTGGTGCCCGTAATGTATACTGTGGTGCAACTTTTAGTCTCATTGTCAATGAACTAGGTGTCCTTTTCTTATTTGGACAAAACAAAAAGACTGGAGAAGCAAATATGTACCCAAAACCTGTGCAGGATTTATCGGGTAATATTTACATTATAATGTGTTACTGAGAAAATTTATTGACAGCATTATATTTAAGGTTGGAACATCACCGATATTGGTTGTGGAAACACTTCTATTATTATTTCCGCTGACGATACCTTAATCGCATGGGGTGCTTCTCCAACTTATGGTGAATTAGGCCTTGGTGAATTCCAAAAGTCTTCGACTATTCCTAAGGAGGTGCCCAAAATGGATAATATAAAAATACCTCAGGTTGCTGTTGGTTATTCTCATACCGTTTTACTTGTTGATACTGATCACGAGCCAACAAAACTCAAGTATGAAAAACTGCCAGAATATACCATCGATAATTGAACAGAGTAAATTTGATTGTAGTTGTTGACCTTCATACTACCCCTCATGCATTTATGATAGAAATATTAGCTCGGTGATAATTTTACATCGCGCCTTGAGAGTTTAAAGAAGTAATTGAATACAAATAAATATTAATAAAGTAGATATATTTACATGTAAGTAGATTTACTAAGTTCCCGGCCGCAACGTTATTTGTACATTCGTAAAGCATAATATCATACAATTTTTGGCATTTGTATTTCCTGCATTTCTAATATCTACATTTAAAAAACGGGTTTGTAAAAGATGTTCGATAAATCTGCAGTAAATTTTCTTTCATATCGGAATCTACTACATACTTGTTTAGAAGTAAGTTTAATAAAGTTAAGAATCAGTGTCACTGTTTTATATTTATTTTTTTACTATTGGGCGTACATATTTATATTTTGCCACTATGATGCAGTATTGTATTATACCTAATAGAAACATATATACAAGAATATTTGGAAAATAAATTAACAACTTTTTTCGAAATATTTATAATTGTGATTCTAGTAAAAATTTTTAAAAAGTGGATTGTAATACTATACTTTTTTCGGAAACATATGTTTGAGTTTTATTCATCCTTGGTTAATTGTCTTTTAAGTTGCCAACAACGTTTCTTTGTCCTTTCCCTATGTTCTGACGGCTTGCGATTTAAAGATTTTGCTGCGGCAAAAGTCTCACCTAAATTTTAGGATTATTGGCAGTCAGATTCTTGATGCCATCGACTCGAATATTATGGTCAAGTCTCAAATACCCGATGTGTGGAAATGCGGAAGAGTGGTCCCACTACTGAAACTTGGAAACCCCGCCAAAAGAGGAGTCCTATCGTCCGATAACTCTCTCACCCGGGGGTCTATTCTGTATCTCGATTCTATTCGGATCTACTTTATAATTATGCGAAAGTTGTACCCCATGTGCCAGAATAAATACGTACAATATTCGGCATTTTCTGCTGGGGTGTTTTCGCAGAAATCATTCCTGTCACCTGTTTGGAGCGGAATTGAATAAATATGCGTCACAAAAATTTAATGAGTAATTTTATGCTACAGCATCAGAACTTAGCAAATGATCACCCCTATCATGCATTTCGATTACGTTCCCGCTCTACGCTCCGCCGGAGTCGAAATTAGGTATCATGCGTTACGATTGGATTGAAAGAAGAAGAGGAAGAGCTATAACTCTTTCGAAATCAGCTGTTTGCTTTGAAATATGTGAAACTGGAACATCACAAAGCAAAAATGCACAAATTACTGCTGTTCAAAGAAAATAAATAAAAGTAAAATTTTTATATTGTTATTATTTTTATTAAACGTAACTATGGAATCTTTATCCGCGGCGATATTACTGGTTGAGGAGGAGAGCAGCGCATCTCAGAATGCTGGGATGAGAATTGAAAGAAGAAGATTACGAGATATGTGCTATCCCTTCCAGATGAATGACGGGCTGTAAGTAATTGCACGTGAAAGTAGACATTTTTCTTACAATTTGTTTACTTATTTAGATTCAGAAAAACTTTCGTCTGAATAAGGACGCATGTCCTAGATACGTTTGCGGAAGAAACGACGGCAAGTAAATTTGATGCTACCTCTTTCCAAAAAGCCTGCACATCTTCCTTAGGACGCTGGTGGAAACCGTTGGCTATATCTAGCTTACTCTCCATCATATCTGCCAATTTTCCATATTGCTCTGGTGTTGTTGTTTTTGACCTGAAAGCATATCAAAAAACATCACTAAAACTGGAAATATCGTGTGTTTTACAACTCTTAAATACAAGTTTTACTTACATTTTTAGAAAATTAAAAAAAAAAAACACGCAAATAATAAAATTTTCTCAGCAAAATAAAAACACAAAAAGTTCTCCGCCAACAAAATTGCAACTTAGCAAAACGGAGCTACGATCGAAATGCATGATAGGCAGAATTGTAAATTTCGAAGTTGAACTGAACGGGAACGGAACGCATGATACCAAAGTCGCCAAACGGAGAAAATTTCAATCCAAGTCGAAATGCGTGATAAGGGTGGATATTTTGCCTAATTCTGGGCAAGGCAAAGTTGCATCAAATAAGCTATGGGATGCATTGACGCTAAAACTTAATGCTTCCGTGCCACCGATGAAAGATGCTAAATTTTGACGAAAAGTAAGATCAATACAAGTAAATAATATTAATTAAAAAAAGAAAATAATAGATGATTAAAATAATAATAAAATACAAAAATAGGTATCTGCTGATCAAAAGCACAATATAAAAAAGAAAATTTCTTTCAACAAAGCCTCGAAACAAAGGACTGCTGATGGTCAGTACGCGGAAAAGCTTTTAACTGTAGCAGAAGAGCAACTCCTCCAAGATACGGGGATATATGTATGTATGTTGCAGTAGAAGTAAAAATCTTGAGAAACTAATTGCTTTAAAGAAGAGATCGCTGCAAATAGAAGTAGAAGTAGATAAAGCAGATATGCAAAAAAGGTGTAGAGTTGCAGATTAAAACTCATAACTCATTTTAAAGAGAAAAGTTCAGAAATAAACACCAATATATAATATACGATATGTTAATTCCAAGTTCCTGTTTTTATTGAAAATATATTTATTAAAACAAAATATGAATTTAAATGTTGTTGGAACGTTTAATTCAATTATTACTTAATTATAGCATAATATGATCTCTAATTTTATGACCAATTTAGTTAATTTAGTCTCATTTCCCGTATCTATTTCTGTATTATTATTTTCATTTATAAAATATTTGCAATATGTTGAATTTTTAAACTGTATAGATGTTATGCAACGCTGTGCATACATTGCCGAAATTCACCACCTTTTCAGGACTATACCGACTTCTTTTATCATTACTGAGAATTTTCCACCGGCTCACCGGCTGATTGAAGCATTGATGGTACTGCGGTTAATAAATGCCCGTTAAATTTTATTTTCTATAGGAATGCGCCTTTGGTCAGTCTAAACCGCTTCCTGAATCTGTAAATGATTTAAAATAATAAGATCTATACTAAGTTAAACGGTTTAATTAATTTTGAAATTTTCTTACGCTGCTTCAGGTAAAGCCATGGGATTACTTTTATCACGAATCCTGAATCTTATGGCCATTTGGTAATGTTTTTCATCTGATTCAGATGAACTTGAATAAAAAACACGTTGGGGTTCATTTTATTGAATGTAAAAACTAAATTTAGTAAATTTATATACACTTTATTACACATATTGTATAAACATTTTTATTTTGTTTTGTTTCGTATTTCAATGTATTAACACATTGACGGACAGTAGGAACAAGAAAAGTTCGAAAATTGACACTATGCGGCCATAACCGTCATGGCCGTTTCGTTTTAGACGGCTGTCGCCGTCATGCCACATAGTGAACTTCGCTTTGACGGCTATAGACGCAAATGTCCTTCAACGTGTTAAAAAATCACATTTAGAGCTATACCAGGGAAGTTATTTTAGGTGTTAAATTACATTTTGTAAATCTTCTTTAAGAGGGTAGCCGGCCTTAGAAGCTTAAAAAAAATATGTCGGGCAGGATAGAAATAAAAATAAACGTCGTATGGATTTGGGGCAAAGTGTATTATATTTGGCAATAAATTATCTTCTATTTACACTAAAAAAAAAATAATTTTTTGTTTCCGATAGAATTTGCGACCAGTTTTGCGAATCGTTAATCCGTGCACGGATCGGCAAACATACGAAAGAAAATTACGTGATACGTCAATCGTATGCGGTGATTAGCATTATGACATACGACAGCAAACGGATCATAATGTATTTTCAATTCACAATAGTTCTTAAATTCCACTTTGCTTTGGATCGTATTTTTAGGTCACAATAGGTGTGGAATTGTCAAAACTTCGCGAAAATGTTTGATTTTTTACGATCGGTTTCGAAGGGGGAATCTTTCATATATACCGTCCGTCCTAGACGGCATGCACGATTCATAATGCTAAGGGTACACCTCTTTTGGGACCACGCCCAGTATGGGTGATCATACTATGTTGAACTTGCGTAACAGTACACCTACGTACTAAACCCTAACTCCGGCTGCATTTCACCGATCCTACGGGACTGCCGTTAAGCATTTCTTCGCAGGACTAGGCTCAGCCAAAATTGGCTCTTCGTGGGCACCTTTCTGGCTACTCTTCTGCTATCGCTACTTCGTTGCATTTCCTTTTTTCTCAGTTCTTGCAGGGCAATTGCGGACCAATTCTTCACTTTATTCCACACGATTTTGCTTTTTATCATGTGGTGCACGATATTCTCTGGAGTCACACGTTCCTTGATGTGTGTGTCGTGTATGGCGCTGTGTGCACACAAAATCTAATTTCTCTCGTGTCGCCGAACAGTGAAGATCGCGGACGATCGCCTGCTTTAGAGGCTTCAAAGAATCGATTCTTTTGAAATTTTTTTTGGCAGGGAAAGACATAATTGATTCAAGTGAAATTTCTAGGCTTTGTAGTTATATATTTGAACATCTTTCACAAATTTTTTGGATACGAAATCTTTGATATTCTGCCATTGGGAAGCAATTGCCCGATGCATCTCGCATGTGCATTTTTCGGACGGCGGGCAGGATGCAGGTCGCAATTTCCATCGAAAACAAAAAATTCCAAGTGATTGATATTTTATCTATTGATATTTTATATAATGTTTCTTCTAGTTAAACTAAGAAAATTCCGAAAAAGTTCAAAATTTTTAAAAAATTGAAAAAAGTGGTTTTTGACCAAAAAAATGTTACTTTATGTGGTTTAAAAATATGTTGAAACTTGACTTTTTTTAGTTTTTTTAGTTTAAATAGAAGATAATTTTATGCCAAAGATAATAAACTTTGTCTAAATTCCATACGACGTTTAGTTCTTTTTTCTCTCCTGCCTGCCAATTAAGAATAATCGTAAAAATGAAAAACCGAGAAATCGCGCTTCTTGCCCAAGCTTCGATGATATTTCGAATTCCCATCTATAACTTTGGAGACATATTCTTAGATAATTTTTAAAGAGATTTAAGCAAAAAAAAAATCAATTGTTTGAAGTTTCTAAAGCAATCTCCCCCCTTAAGAAGGATTTCATATCAGAATTTATTGATCTTATAAAAAATGAATTGGCAATTTGGCAAACGAAAAGTGATAAATATAAAAATAAAATTGAGAAAAATAAAAAAAAAAAAGTTGGAATAAGTTATTAACGAAATACAAAGAAATAGATAAAAGTGCTACATTAGAAATAAATTCGAAGAAATGTTCCGCTTGCCTCTCGCACATGTTCACTGTGTGAAGAACGAACGCAAAATGGATTTGTATGTCGTGTATGGCGAAACGATTTCATACAGATCGAACGCACATGTGTGTCGTATATAGCCCCTTTAAACTAACAGAAGACAATTAAATATTAAAATGGATCGAATTTTGTTTTTTTTTTTATTTGAGCTCTAGTAAAGGTGATCGGAATAAATAGTGCGGAGATAGCTAAGAGATCGTAGCAATAGTGTAGCTATAAAAAAAAAAAAAAACAAATTATGAATCCTCATTAACAAAATTTCTTTGTAGTTAAAGCGTTGCAGAAAGCATAGGAATTTTAAAAACAAGGTGGAGAATTTTAGGATATGGCAAGAGAGGAAGGTCTTATCCTACAAAAGTGGAAGATTTGCTAACGTTTGTGCGGCATTACATAACATCTGCATAAAATTTAAAAAAAAGTTTTGACCCCCAAAATTGCGATTCTGATCACACAAGAAACAGACACCGGGGTAGCGAACCGCTTCACCGCAATTGACCAAACGATAAGAGACCAAATAAATAAATTTAATTCAAAAATGTATGTCCTTAACCTTGTAAGTAATTTTATTTTTAATGTAAACTAAAATACAAAAATTTTGTTCATATAAATATATGTACATATGTATATATATTTTTTTTTTAATTTTTAATGAGATATTCCATTCATTGGTTTCTTGTTTATGTTCTTTATTACTAAAAATTATGAAAAACATAAAATTTAAAATTCATAAATTTGTCTATTATGATTGACATTTTTCATTCCAATGACATTCCGAACGAACGACCGCGTTTACAGAGAACGTTTATCATAGAGAAGGTTCAAAAAATAATGCTAATTCCAATGTAAACAAATTTACGCCTACAGATTCGCATATTTACTATGCGCAAACGACTTTGCATATAATTTATAGATGATCGGTATATATTTGATATCAAAGCACAGTACAAAGCACAAAGAGTATACATACATACTTACATATATTTTAAAATTGACCTATTTTATGATGAATTCCATAAAATCTTTACATATAAGTATATAATACAGCAAGATCTATATTACTACCTAAATATGTATATTTACATAAGGCATATATATATTTACATAAATATGTAGGTATGTATATATTTGCTTTGGTCATTAATAGTTTTGATATCACCTTAAAAGATCTAGCGCTCGCACATGTGCTTATACATACTTATATAACGATGTGTGCATGTAAACAAATATGACAGACCATCCGCATAATGTTTGTAAATTTGTCTGCATGGAAGATATGTATGTATGCAAATATGTACTCAATGCTTCATGCAAAATTTCCGTTGACACGGACAACCAATGGCGAAGCTCACATTTTTTGCTTTCATGTCAAAGAGTCAATGTGTCCAAGAATTGACGTGACGACAAAGCGTCACATCATTGTGTTGTTGGTAGAAAATCCGAGCTGTGCCGAAAACACAAACGAACGATCGCCAATTGCCACTGCTTCCCTTGCCGCTGAAACAGCTTCGCATACAAACCATCGTAGATATGTAAGTTTGTGGGTGAGCTTGTATACAAATCGACGCAGATTTTTGCAAGCAGCGTAAAAATATTTTTTACATTCGTTGACAAATACAGTCAATCCCGGTTATGTGCCACAATCAAAGATACAGATGTTTGTGGTTTGTAAAAATAAAAATTTAATATGGCACACAAGCGAGTGCGAATACTTAAGCGAGTGGTACTTAAAACAATAATTTCTATGTATTTCATAAAAAACAACAGTGAGATGCAGCAAGATATAGACAGTTAAGAGGGATGATTTTCATTTAAGTGGAGTACTACTTAACCGGGATTCACTGTGATACATTTCTTGACTCGACCAATAAACTATGTTGTCAATTTTATTCTATATATATATTTGCGGGGTTGTCACTTTTTCCTTCTCATACATTTCAGAAATATATTTAATTTATAATTTTTAGCTTTGGCCATCGTCGCGAAAAGACACTTGTAGGCAAAGGCATGTTCGGGAAGATGTGATGGTGTCTACTTTTATGAATGAAGCGAGTTTGGCTGTTGAAAGTGCGCTTGCGTTCATAAATGAAAATATTGCTGTTGTGTGTTTTTCTACAAATTTGGGCATCGACTATTTGGCTGCCATATTGACTGGTGACGCTGCTGATGCTATATTAGACGATTATTGTTTTTGTAGAACAATATTTGTACTTTTTGCGGGTGACATATTTACATGTGTACGCATATTTGTATGTTGGTTTGTGTATACATTATTTGTTCGGCAATGTCGTACACATATGCATATGTAAGTATGTATATATGAGCAGCGCGCACATGTTATTATTGATAAGTGATAATATGAATTTAATTCGCGAAAGCCTACATAAAGACATATGTAAGTATGTATGGTCATGATGCATGTGAATATAACTTTTGAATGATAAAATGTACGATTAATGTACATTTATCACTATTGTAATATATTTGATTTTAATAATATTATCACAGTTTGTTATATAAATATGTACATATGTATGTAATGAAGTATACACAAAAGGGGCCATCCATAAATTACGTCACACGAATTTAAGGAGTTTTTAACCCCTCCCCCCGTCCTTGTCACAAGTTGTCACATTTTGAACCAGTGAGTTCCTCCTTCAACTCTGTTAAATGCACTCCTTCCTGGAGTATTAGTAGCTATATAAATTGCATCTAAATGAAAATCTTTAAAATTATGTAAAGCTGAAACTATAACGCGGGAGACAATTTTGTAACTTTGATTAAAATTATAATATAAAATAAAATAAAGTACGATTAGCAGAAGAGCCCCAATGATTACAAATTTATAGTAACGAGCCCTGGTCACGGTGAGTATACCTCAGCAAGTTATACCAGGGAACGTATATTTATAGAGAAGGTCCAACAACGGACAAGTTCACACAACTGTCAAAAGCTAACAAAATGCGATGGGTGCATTTCACCACAGTTAGCTAAAAAGGAGAAACTTTAACAGTGGCGCGTGAACAGAGCTGAGCATTCAATGAAAATTATGCTCAGAAATATACATTCTTATTGCAGACGTATGTTAGTCTTTTGGATATAATTTTGTACGTTTACATGCAATCATATCAATTGATATGATTATCATTTTGCGTATTTTTCTGAATACATGCAAAACTGATAACATTCTAATTAAATTATGCTATTTTTAAAACTATACATATTTGTAGCTAATGTGCGGATAAGAGTTATTTATTAAATATTTATAATGTTTGATAATATTATATAATTTTATATAAATATGTATGAATATGGTTGTATATACGAGGGCTGTCTGATAAATAACCGACCTCAACGTGAAGCTAGCGGCACATCTGAAAAAAAAGTTTCTACTTCAAATTGTGCATATTATAATAGCTACTCGCCAAAATTTCAGAAATTTATCTTGCGCAATTATCTGATGACAGTCGTTTTTGTGAGTCTATTTCGGTGATTTCTCCAAAATGGAAAAAATTGAATATCGAGCTGTAATTAAATTTTTATTTTTGAAACACAAATCAAAGATGAGTTGAACTCTGTGAATGGTGACTCTGCACCATCGTTTACCACCGTAAAATTTTGGGCAGCTGAATTTAAACGTGGTCGCAGGAGCTTGGAAGATGATGAACGCCCTGGGCGTCTAAAAACTGTAACCACTAACAATAACATCGCTAAAGTTCATCAATTGGTACTAGACGACCGCCGGATTAAAGTTAGGGAAATAGCTGAGATTATGAAGATGTCAATAGAAACTGTTTGTCACATATTAAACCAAGATTTGGGCATGAGAAAGCTGTCCGCGCGTTGGGTGCCGCGTTGGCTTACGCTAGACCACAAACGTGCGCGCATGATCATTTCCGAGTTTTGGCGCCGATTGATAACTGTAGACGAAACTTGGATTCATAATTATACGCCCGAAACAAAAATCCAATCTAAACAGTGGATTGAAAAGGGGGAACCAGCCCCAAAAAAACCTAAAGCTGTGTATTTGGCTGGGAAAGTGATGGCGAGTGTTTTTTGGGACAGCAATGGAATTATTTTTATCGACTATCTTGAAAAAGGAAAAACTATAACAGGAGCATACTACGCATCATTATTGGACAAGCTAAAGGAAGAAATTTCGAAAAATCGGCCACATTTGCAAAAAAAAAGTCTTGTTCCACCGAGACAAGGCACCATCTCACACCTCAACAGTCGCCATGGCGAAAATCCACGAATTGCGGTTCGAACTGCTTGACCATCCACCTTATTCACCGGATCTAGCACCAAGCGACTTTTTTTGTTTCCTCAACTTAAAACTGCGCTCGGCGGCCAGAGATTTTCGTCAAATGAGGAGGCAATCTCTTTCGTGAACTCGTATTTTGCAGACAAAGAAAAATAAAAAAAAAAATTTGAAAAAGTCGCGTGCATCATGGTTAGGTCGGTTATTTATCGGACAGCCCTCGTACATACATATATATCGTAATATTATCATTTATCAGTAAAAAGTGTGCGCGCACTGCTCTATATGTACATACATATGCATATGTGTACGACATTGCCAAACAAATAATGTATATACACACCAACATACAAATATGCGTACAAATTAATTCCTGTATCACAGGAATTTATAAAAAAAATGATTTTTCTCTCTGCTACGCGCAGAGGAAATAAAACGCGTCGTTTAGGTTGAATCGCCAGATACAGAATCTCCCTCTTTATTCATAAGTAACTTATATTTATACAATTTCTTATTATTTACTTAAAGTTATAAGAAGGTGTTAATTTACATTAGTATCAGCGTTTTTAGGCAGAACGTTAAGCGTTCTGCTTTGATTTATTATGCCTTCATGTGAGGGCTACAAATATTGTTTATCTAAACGGAAAAAGGATATCAAGTTCTTAAATAAGCAGAAGAATTAATAAAGATTTTAATTATGTGGCCGCATAACTGTAAATTGAAAAGATTGAATATTGTTTACAGTTATGGTTAAGTGGCTGTGTGGAGGCTGTCATTAACTCCCCCCTCCCTAAGATGAATCGTCCCCGATTCACTATTATTTTTAGTTAATTTATGTATTTGTTCTAAAAGAACATTATATGTGACTTCTTGCAATTGCACATTTTCTATTGGTTTGGGAATTTCACGCGATTTTTTGAATTTTAATATTATGTAAGTTATGAAAAGTATCCCCAGGATTAAAATTATGTACCAAGAATATGAATGGACTGTGATATGCTTATTCCGTTCTGCTAAAATGTTTATGTTATCTAATTTTAACAATTCGTTAGTTGTTTCAATATATTCTAGAATTTCAAAATTATTGATATGATTGTTCTTAAGATAATTCCAGATTTTTGTTTCTATGTTTTCATAAGTTTGATTATTAATTACTGTATTATTTTCAAACGTTATTAAATATGTTCCGGATACAGTTTGATTGTTTACAATATTTTTTCCTGAAATTAATATTGCTCCTGGTTTTATTTCTTCTATTTTCAAATTTTTCTCTTTTAATTTTTTACATTTTCCTTGTTTTTTATTTAATATTTCTGATAAACATGTACTTTTTTTGTTTAATTTGCAATATGTTTTTGTAATTTCAGTTTTACAATTTTGTATATTAAAAAAATTATTTTTACAATATGTTATGTTTTGATCAATTATCAGCTTACCATCTAATTGAGCTATGGCTCTCACATCATAATATTTACATGTTAATTCTATTTTAGGGTATTTGATATATAGTATAATTATATCTCCTTTTTGTGCTATTTTAAATTTTAAAATGTCCATTAAGTCTGTAATGGTCATTGTACCATGTTGGTAATATGTTATGTTTTTTAATTCATTGAAATGTAATATTGTGGGATTTAAAATTCCTATTTTCCCAAATGTTATTGTATTTATTATATTTAGTAATTCATGTATAATGTATTGATTTCTTCTTTTTTTGATTTTTCTGGCTGTGTTATCACTTTTTATATTATTTATTGTATCAGTTAATTCCGTTATTACTTTAAAAATTTCTGAATTTGTAGTGAATTGTTTATTGTTATTTATTGTTAGATCATTTAATCTATCATTTATTTTTATAAAATCGTCATGATCTGGAGTTCCTGCTATCCATTTCCAAAGTGTACCTAATTCATTTATTTCTCTTTTTTGTCTAACATGGTTTTGTTTTAACTGTCCTAATAAAGTTTCAATTAATAATATTTCTGATTCTGTTTCTTGAGTGATAATTTCTAAATTAACATTATTATTAATTTCATATTTCATATTGTTATAAAAACTTCTTTTTTCTTCTGTTATTATATTTTCAAAGATTGTTAAATTAGTGATATGAAATATATCTCCATATTCTTCATAAATGGAAACGTCTCCATTTTCGATAAGTACGTAGTCCTGTCGGGTATAATCTATGATATCAGCTGTCGTTAAGCCAATTAGTAATGCGAAAATTGAAAGAATCATTTTGAAAACCTATAATTAATTATGATTTTATGTTATCTTTATGTATAATTCTATTTCTGTTATTTATTATTATGTTATTCCCCAAGTTTTCTTTAACCTGTTATTTCTTATACCGAGGTTGTAATTTATTTCTCTCTCCTATTATTTTCTCATAAATAATTTGTCCAGGATGATATTGCTTATCTGTTCTATGTTTATTATGAAACAGTAGCATTTTCTCCTGTGCTTGCTTTAAAGTGGTTGGTAAGTTGTCATGGTTTACCCTATTATAAAGTACTTCGTTTGGTTTAAAATTCGTTACTGAATGAATTGTTGTATTGTATTGTTGCGCTGCTCTAAGTACTGTTTCTAAATTACTGACAATATTGTATTCTTCTTTTAGGCATCTGGCTATTTCAATTATCGTTGAATGAACTCTTTCAACTTGCCCATTAGTTGTGCTATGACGTGGATCACAAAAGTAAATTTCAATATTTAATCTTTGCATTAAGGATTTAAATGTTGGTGTGGTAAAGCTTGGTTCATTATCTAAAGTAATTTGTTTTACGTCTGTGAAGGTTTGAAGTAATTCTAAAACCTTTTCTTCAATATTTGACTTGTCTTCTATATGTTTTAATATTAAAAACTTTGAATAAGCGTCTACACATGTGATAAATTTTAGTTTCTGTGCGTAAAAAATGTCTAAATGGAGCTGTTCTCCTTCTTTCTCTGGAATTGGGGCTTTACCTATTGGTATTTTCTTAGGATGGCGATCATATTTATTTTTATTGCATATCATACAATTTCGAATGTATTCTTTCATTCTTTTCCTCATTTCGGGCCAATAATACAGATTCTCTATTTGTTTAAGATTTTCATTATAGCTTCGATGAGCTCTATTATGAGTTTGTTCTATTAATCCGGACTGATCTTCTCTATTAATAATATCCATTGGAAAAAGCCTGGTAAATACAAATTTGTTTTGGAAAGTTTGTTTCAGAGCTTCTTGGATTTCGTGCAAGTCTTCAACAGTGCAGTGAATCGCTGTCACTAACTTTGGTTGAATATATTCTTTCAAAATAGTCATTAAATTTTCTACTGTGTCATACTCTATTAAATGCCTTTTATTCCCAAAGGTTTCGATTAACTCATGAATCGTGAACCTATTTTTACTTAGTATAATTTGCTGTTTAAACTGATTTAATGGTTTTTTTGTTTCCTGTATTTGATTGTTTTCACTACTCTGTGCCGAGTGTTCTGAATCTTCTGATTCGTTTGATAAATGGTTTAATTGAAGACGGGAAAGTGCGTCCGCTACTACATTGGTTTTACCGGGTTGGTACACAAATTTAGGAGAGAATTCTTCATTCTGATTTTCATTGTTTGAACTTTCGGAATTCTTTACCGAATAATAATTATCATTATCACCATTCATTTCTGAGCCACTTTCGCCCAATATTGAATAGTTATCGTTCATGTTGCCGGTAAATTCATCGGCTGGCGTTGTAGAATTTTTTCTTTCCACAATATTTTCTTTATTTAATTTGCCGGTATTATCTTCGGCTGGCGTTGTAGAACTTTTTTGTTCCACAATATTTTCTTTATTTATTTTGCCGGTATTATCTTCGGCTGGCTTTGTAGAACTTTTTTGTTCCACAATATTTTCTTTATTTAATTTGCCGGTATTACCTTCGGCTGGCGTTGTAGAACTTTTTTGTTCCACAATATTTTCTTTATTTAATTTGCCGGTATTACCTTCGGCTGGCGTTGTAGAACTTTTTTGTTCCACAATATTTTCTTTATTTATTTTGCCGGTATTATCTTCGGCTGGCGTTGTAGAACTTTTTTGTTCCACAATATTTTCTTTATTTATTTTGCCGGTATTATCTTCGGCTGGCTTTGTAGAACTTTTTTGTTCCACAATATTTTCTTTATTTAATTTGCCGGTATTATCTTCGGCTGGCGTTTTAGGACCTTTTTGTCCCAAAATAAATTTTTTTAATAAAATATTGCCGGTAAAATCTTCGGCTGGCTTTACGGAATCTTTATGTTCCTTATTGTTTTCTTTTTCATTTTTAATGATATTTCCCTCAGTTAAATGTACAGAAACTTTTTGTTCCTTGATTTTTAAATTTTCTTCATTTTTATTTTCAAAATAAATGTTTATACTGTTTGTTTCGTTTTTATTATTATTTTTTTCCATATAATTTATTTTCCCATTGGGCACGTCGATAAGTGCCTCAATTTTTTCAAGGAAACTATACCCCAAAAGGAGATCTGATTCTAAACCTTCTATTTCGTAGAAAATTTCTTCGACTCCAAATATGGTTATTATGTGGTAATGCTTTATTATAGAATAGCCGTTCACGGTTTTTATCCGTTTATAAATGGCTAGATCTTTTTTGTTATTATATACCCCAGGCTTAATATAGCAAGAGGTTGCTCCTGTATCGACAAGAGCTTTTAAACTTTTTTTTATTTTTGAGTCGTAGAGCTTTAGATAGGGGAGTTCATCCCCTCCTTGTCTAAAAAATGACTCTCATTCATGTTATTTATCCTCTGGGTTTTCTCCTGTGGGCGAAAGCTATAATTGCTTTCCCTTGGTCGTTTTATTCCTTGGGTATTTTTATTTGAAATATACCTATTTGGTTGGTCCATATTGGCTTGATGGCTTGTACTGGCCAATGGTTTTCCAAAATTTTGGTAGTTATGGCTATTGTTTAATTGGGGCTTTGGGTAATTTTCCCTTCGATATGATCTAGACATAGATGGATCTATGTCCATTGGTTCTGGTTTTGGCATGTTACTCCTCTGAGGAAATCGTAAATTATTACTTGGATAAAATTGTTTTACTCTTGTCCTTTCATTTGCAAAATTTTGTGCAAATCTAGCTCTCTGATTATTGGACTCTATTTCCTGAGCTTTGGCCAATGCGTCGGGCAAATCTTCCGGACAGAGGGAAAATATAATATCTCTTAATGGAGCGTTAAGTCCAGTTATAAATATTCTGAGAGCCTGGTCTCTATTCTTTTTATTCAATTCTTTTGTTATTGGTGCAGCCCCTCCATAAGTCATAATGGTTTTATTAATTATCAACGTTAGTTTTTTATTAACTAAATTATAATACTCAATGACCGTCATTGAGCCTTGTCGTAAAACACTCATTTCCTGTTCTATGATATGAATCGGACGTTTCTCCGAATATGCAAAATCAAGTCGCGCAATTATCGCGTCAAAATTTAACACAGTACCGTGGTTGGTTAATGTGTCATTTGCTTCAAGTGTAATTTTATTACGCAAAATCGTAAGGGCTGCGAAGTACTTTCGGCTACCTCTTACATATAAGCTCATAACATTATGTGCTGCTTCGCGCCAGCTAACATAAGCGTTTATCCTGCCTGAAAATTCTGGTAGGGATTTTATAACATCAAGTGACTCATGACACTGAATGTTATCATCTATTGTTTCCGTCAGAAAATCTGTTACTCTATGTGTTTCAATTTCAACTTGAGTTTTTAATCTGTCAATTTCTTGCCTTATTGCTATATTGCTTTCCGCAATTAGGCGCGTAATTAAATCTACAGTTAATCCTGCCTCATTAATCATGATTAGTTATTGTTATTATTTTATACTTGTATAATCTCTTCTAGGAAGAGATGCTCTTCTATTCTGGAGGGTCCTTTTGTGTAGGATTCGCAGAATTGAGCTAAGTTATGGGGGTCTTTTTTATTTTGTTATGTGGCTGGTCGAGCCTTAATTTATATCTTTATTTTATCGCAGTTAATCGCATAGTTTTTTTATTTTATACTTGTATAATCTCTTCTAGGAAGAGATGCTCTTCTATTCTGGAGGGTCCTTTTGTGTAGGATTCGCAGAATTGAGCTAAGTTATGGGGGTCTTTTTATTTTGTTATTTGGCTGGTCGAGCCTTAATTTATATCTTTATTTATTCTAAGCTGGAGGGTCCCCCCGAAGGTGGTGAATCGCAGCTTAATTTTATTTTAGTATTGGTTGCACATACTAGAAACTATGTTCTTTTTATTATTTTTTTTCTCTGGGGCACTTTTTTTCTTTGTGATCCCCACCGCAATTTTTACAGTAATATAATCTAGTATACTTATGTTTAATTTGGGTATTCCCCATGAATATATATATATATATATTACTTAATGTGATTGGTTTTCATTTAATTAATAAATATTGTCTTACTTACTACTAATTCTATGTTGTTGCTGCTATTGCTGCTGTTGTTGTCCTTGCTGCCGCTGCCGTTACCTTTGCTGTTGCGCTACTATTGTTGCCTTTGCTGCCGCTGCCGTTGCCTTTGCTGTTGCACTACTATTGTTGCCTTTTGACTATTGAGTCTTGGGTTGTTGTTGTGTGTTTTTTTCCACTTTGCAAATCTCTTGAATTAATTCTGCTGATAAAGCTGCTGCGCTCACACCTTCGTATCACAAATTGTTGTAAATTTCTTTACTTTTACTTCGCAATTTATATTTGAGTATGTTTGTTTGTGTTTCTGCTTGCTCTTCTGCTTTTTCTTCTTCTGGTATTTTTTGCAATTAACCGAAGTGGCGGTGGTTTTGTTAAATTATCGTTAATTGATTGTTCATTAATTATTGAGTAATATCACTTAAGCGTGTTGTTGTTGTTGTTTGTTTTATTTTCTCACTCTCGCACGAGGTTTATATTTTTTATTAGGATCCTTTTCTGAGGATATGTTTTTTATTAGGATTCACGAACTCTTATCCTTTTCTGAGGATATGTTTTTTATTAGGATTCACGAACTCTTATCCTTTTCCGAGGATATGTTTTTTATTCGTGAACCACGTTGGGCGCCAATTAATTCCTGTATCACAGGAATTTATAAAAAAAATGATTTTTCTCTCTGCTACGCGCAGAGGAAATAAAACGCGTCGTTTAGGTTGAATCGCCAGATACAGAATCTCCCTCTTTATTCATAAGTAACTTATATTTATACAATTTCTTATTATTTACTTAAAGTTATAAGAAGGTGTTAATTTACATTAGTATCAGCGTTTTTAGGCAGAACGTTAAGCGTTCTGCTTTGATTTATTATGCCTTCATGTGAGGGCTACAAATATTGTTTATCTAAACGGAAAAAGGATATCAAGTTCTTAAATAAGCAGAAGAATTAATAAAGATTTTAATTATGTGGCCGCATAACTGTAAATTGAAAAGATTGAATATTGTTTACAGTTATGGTTAAGTGGCTGTGTGGAGGCTGTCATTAACTTACACATGTAAATATGTGAGTATGGCATTCCCTCACAAATAATGCATACACAACATACATACTTATATGCGTTCACATGTAGATATATCACCCGCAAAAAGTACAAATATTGTTCTAAAAAACAACAATCGTCTAATATAGCATCAGCAGCGTCACCAGTCAATTTGGCAGCCAAATAGTCGATGCCCAAATTTGTAGAAAAACACACAACAATATTTTCATTCATGAACGCAAGCGCACTTTCAACAGGCAAACTCGCTTCATTCATAAAAGTAGACACCATTACATCTCCCCGAGCACGCCTTTGCCTACAAGCGTCTTTTCGCGACGATGGCAAAAGCTAAAAATCATAAATTTAACAATTTCTGATATTTGTATGAGAAAGAAAAAGTGCCAACCCCGCAAATAAATATTCAATATTCCTCTGATTTATGTGTACAGTGACTCCCGGTTAAGTAGTACTCCGCTTAAATGAAAATCCTCCCTCTTAACTGCCTATATCTGGAGCTTCTTACGGTTTGTTTTTTGAAATACATTCAAACTATTGTTTTAAGCACGACTCGGTTAAGTATCCGCAGTCGCTTGTATAATATGGTATTTTTATTTTTACAAACCATAAACATCTGTATCTTTGATTGTGGCACATAACCGGGATTGACTGTATTTGTCAAGGAATGTAAAAAATATTTTTACGCGGCTTGCAAAAATCTACGTCGATATGTATGCAAGCTGACACACAAACATACATATCTACGCTGGTTTGTTCGAGAAGCTGCTACAGCGGCAAGGGAAGCAGTGCCAATTGGCGATCGTTCGTTTGTGTTTTCGGCACAGCTCGGATTTTCTACCAACAAAACAATGTTGTGATGCTTTGTTGTCACGTCAACCCTTCGACACATTGACTCTTTGAAAAAACTTGAGCTTCAGCCATTGGTTGCCCGTGAAACCAGAGAACGTGAAGTAGAGAGAAGGTGCAGGTTCGACTACGAACATTTGATAGATTTTTATTAGGGAATTCGCCGGATTCGTTAACATTGTGAGTCGGATTTCGCCCCGCAATTTTAACATTTTTTACCATTCTCTCACATATTCTAACCGAGAATATGAAGAGAATATGTATTCACGGCATATGATGAAGTGGCATATATGTACATGTCGAAGCAGAAAATATGAAGAGACTCGCAACGAAAAATTTCGTTTTGCTTGTTTATATTTTGTTTCATTTTGACAACGAAAAATGTGTACAAAATACATGATGTTCTCTGTCTCACATACGCAAGAATATGAAGAGACATAAACATATGTATGCAAGAATATGAATATGAAGGCATATGTATGTAAACATATGCAAGTTAATGACAGCCTCCACACAGCCATTTAACCATAACTGTAAACAATATTGAATCTTTACAATTTACAGTTGTGCGGCCACATAATTAAAGAATTTGATATACTTTTTCCGTTCACATAAACAATATTTGTAGCCCTCACAAGAAGGCATAATAAATCAAAGCAGAACACTTAACGTTCTGCCTAAAAATGCTGATATTAATGTAAATTGACACTCTCTTATAACTTTAAGTAAATAATAAGGAAATGTATAAATATAAGTAACTTATAAATAAAGATTAGATTTTGTATCTGGCGATTCAGTCGACACGACGCGTTTTATTTTCTCTGCGCGTTAGCAGAAAGGAAAATTATTTTTTTATAAATTCCGGCGATACGGGAATTAATTGGCGCCCAACGTGGGGCCACGAAAAATAAAATATCCTCGGAAAAGGATACGTGATCGTGGATCCTTATAAAAGACAAATATAAAATCCTCGTGCGAAAGGTGATAAATAATAAAAATATAAAATCCTCGTGCGAAAGGTGATAAGCAAAAAAAAGCATAATAATAATATCTCAATAAAAGTGAGAAAAATTAAAAGTTAAAAGTTAAAACCAAAACCTGCTATGCCGCGTAAACTAACAAAAAATAATAATACGAAATCTAATATATAACACGTGTCGTGTCGCAAAAAAAAAAAAATAAAGCGATCAAACAAACAAATACATACATATCAACAACATTTGTGACTATAGAAAACAGCGAAAGTGAAGACGAAACAATAAGAAGACAACAGAGGGCAACATTGGAGAAAGCACGACGTGAGAAATGTCGGAAACCTTATAGGAAACAGTGAGAGTAAAGACGAAACAACAAGAAGACAACAGAGGACAACATTGGAGAAAGCAGTAAGATTAATTAATCATTATTGTTAAGAAAAATAAATATGTTAAAATTATAAATTATATATACATATATCTATTTATGGGGAACACCCAAATTAAATCTAAGTATGTTAGATTATACTATTGTAAAAATTGCGGTGGGGATCACGAAGAGAAAAAGTGCCCCGGTAAAAAAATAAAAAAAACATAGTTTCTGGTTTGTGCAACCAATAATAAAATAAAACTAAGCTGCGATTCACCACCTTCGGAGGGACCCTCCAGCTTAGAAAAAATAAAGATATAAATTAAGGCTCGACCAGCCACATAACAAAATAAAAAGACCCCCATAACTTAGCTCAATTCTGCGAATCTTACATAAAAGGACCCTCCAGAATAGAAGAGCATCTCTTCCTAGAAGAGATTATACAAGTATAAAATAAAATAAAAAAACTCTGCGATTAACTGCGATAAAATAAAGATATAAATTAAGGCTCGACCAGCCACATAACAAAATAAAAAGACCCCCATAACTTAGCTCAATTCTGCGAATCCTACACAAAAGGACCCTCCAGAATAGAAGAGCATCTCTTCCTAGAAGAGATTATACAAGTATAAAAAAATAATAAAGTTCTTTCTCTAAACAAAAAATAATAATAATAACTAATCATGATTAATGAGGCAGGATTAACGGTAGATTTAATTACGCGCTAATTGCGGAAAGCAATATTACAATTAGACAAGAAATTGACAGATTAAAAACTCAAGTTGAAACTGAAACACACAGAGTAACAGATTTTCAGACAGAAACAATAAATGACAACATTCAGTGTCATGAGTCACTAGATGTTATAAAATCCTTACCAGAATTTTCAGGAAGGATAAACGCTTATGTTAGCTGGCGCGAAGCAGCACATAACGTTATGAGCTTATATGTAAGAGGTAGCCGAAAGTACTTCGCAGCCCTTACGATTTTGCGTAACAAAATTACACTAGAAGCAAATGACACATTAACCAACCATGGTACTGTGTTAAATTTTGACGCGATAATTGCGCGTCTCGATTTTGCATATTCGGACAAACGTCCGATTCATATCATAGAACAAGAAATGAGTGTTCTACGACAAGGTTCAATGACGGTCATTGAATATTATAATTTAGTTAACAAAAAACTAACGTTGATGATTAATAAAACCATTATGACTTATAGAGGGGCCGCACCAATAACAAAAGAACTGAACAAAAAGAATAGAGACCAGGCTCTTAGAATATTTATAACTGGACTTAACGCTCCATTAAGAGATATTATATTTTCCCTCTGTCCGGAAGATTTGCCCGACGCATTGGCCAAAGCTCAGGAAATAATCAATAATCTGAATAATCCAATAATCAGAGAGCTAGATTTGCACAAAATTTTGCAAATGAAAGGACAAGAATAAAACAGTTTTATCCAAGTAATAATCTACGATTTCCTCAGAGGAACAACATGCCAAAACCAGAACCAATGGATATAGATCCATCTATGTCTAGATCATACCGAAGGGAAAATTACCCAAAGCCCCAACTAAACAATAGCCATAACTACCAAAATTTTGGAAAACCATTGGCCAGTACAAGCCATCAAACCAATATGGACCAACCAAATAGGTATATTTCAAAAAAAAACGTCCAAGGAATAAAACGACCAAGGGAAAGCAATTATAGCTTTCGCCCACAGGAAAAAACCCAGAGGATAAACAACATAAATGAGAGTCATTTTTTAGGCAAAGAGGGGATGAACTCCCCTATCTAAAGCTCTATGACTCAAAAATAAAAAAAGTCTAAAAGCTCTAGTCGATACAGGAGCAACCTCTTGCTACATTAAGCCTGGGGTTTATAATAACAAAAACGAACTAGCCATTCACAAACGGATAAAACCGTGAATGGCTATTCCATAATAAAGCATTACCATATGATAACCATATTTGGGGTCGAAGAAATTTTCTACGAAGTAGAAGGTTTAGAATCGGATCTCCTTATGGGATATAATTTCCTAAAAAAAATTGAGGCACTTATCGACGTGCCCAATAGGAAAATAAATTATTTGGAAAAAAATAATAATAAAAATGAAGCAAACAGTATGAACATTTATTTAGAAAATAAAAATGGAGAAAACTTAAAAATTAAGGAACAAAAAGTTTCTGTACATTTAACTGAGGGAAATATCAGTAAAAATAAAAAAGAAAACAATAAGGAACATAAAGATTCCGTAAAGCCAGCCGAAGATTTTACCGGCAATATTTTATTAAAAAAATTTATTTTGGGACAAAAAGGTCCTAAAACGCCAGCCGATGATAATACCGGTAAATTAAATAAAAAATATATTGTGGAACAAAGAAGTTCTCCAACGCCAGCCGAAGATAATACCGGCAAATTAAATAAAAAATATATTGCGGAACAAAAAAGTTCTACAAAGCCAGCCGATAATAATACCGGCAAATTATATAAAGAAAATATTGTGGAAAGAAAAAGTTCTACAACGCCAGCCGATGAATTTGCCGGCAACATGAACGATAACTATTCAATATTGGGCGAAAGTGGCTCAGAAATGAATGGTGATAATGATAATTATTATTCGGTAAAGAATTCCGGAAATTCAAACAATGAAAATCAGGATGAAGAATTGCAGGATCTTAAAACACATATAAAAGAGAAAATTGCTAAAATGCATTCAAGTATCAATACAAACTTTCCCTTCATGACAAAAGTAAAAGCAGAAATAAGAATGAAAAATGAGGATCCGATATGGAGCAGACAATATCCATATCCTTTATCTGTAAATTCGTTTATTAATGAAGAAATAAAAAAATTGATTAATGAAAATACCATAAGACCCAGTAAAAGTCCGTACAATTCACCTATTTGAGTGGTACCAAAAAAGGTACCAATGAGAACGGAACACCAAAACTTAGAATGGTAATCGATTACAAAAAGCTAAATGAGCATACAATTTCCGATCGTTACCCTATTCCAGATACTAACGTAAAATTGTCTAATCTAGGCAAGGCAAAATATTTTTCAAGCATCGATCTAGAATCAGGATTTCATCAAATAATAATGTCAAAGGATGATATTGAGAAAACAGCTTTTTCCGTTAATAATGGGAAATATGAATTTTTGAGGATGCCTTTTGGTTTAAAAAATGCTCCTAGAATTTTTCAGAGGGCAATGAATGACATATTGCGAGAACATATTGGAAAAATTTGTCACGTTTATATGGATGATATAATTATTTTTCGGAAAATATAACTCAACACTTAAAGGATTTGGAAACAATTACGCAAATTTTAAAAGAAGCTAATATGAAAATTTCATTAGAAAAATCCAAATTTTTCGAGAAAGAAATATTTTGGTTTAAAAAATGCTCCTAGAATTTTTCAGAGGGCAATGGATGACATATTGCGAGAACATATTGGAAAAATTTGTCACGTTTATATGGATGATATAATTATTTTTTCGGAAAATATAACTCAACACTTAAAGGATTTGGAAACAATTACGCAAATTTTAAAAGAAGCTAATATGAAAATTTCATTAGAAAAATCCAAATTTTTCGAGAAAGAAATAGAGTTTTTAGGTTATGTAGTAGCTCAGAATGTTATCAAAACAGACCCAAATAAAATAAAATTAATATTAAATTATCCAATACCAAGAAGTTTGCGCGAATTAAGAGGTTTCTTAGGGCTTGCAGGATATTATCGTAAATTTGTTAAAGACTATGCAGCGATAGCTAAACCTTTGACAAAATACCTATCAGGAGAAAATGGTAGGATTTCTAAAAATAAATCCAAAAAATTTGAAATAACTCTCAATGAGGAAGGAATATCTGCATTAAATAAATTAAAGAATCATTTGGCTTCAGAAATGGAATTAACACAACCCGATTACTCAAAAATATTTGTATTAACTGCCGATGCATCTAACTTTGCAATGGGTGCGGTACTATCACAAGGAGGTAAACCAATTACCTTCATTTCAAAAACTCTTAATAAAACTGAAAGAAACTACGCAACTAATGTAGTAACAAGTACTATGTGTATGATAATACATCCTAACTTTAAGTTATTCTAATTATACTTATGTTATATATAAAAGAGTAAACCGTTGAAGGGTTAATGTAGATATATCCCGTTAACTTAAGATTCCTTTTCAGTTATTGTTGATTCTCTTAAGAAGTTCATTTGTATTAATGTAAACCAGTGTTGTCCAACGTGACTGTGTGCACATTATGCTTGTGTTGGTTATTCTAGCGTCAACTGAGCGCTAAATTCTGCTTTGCTTGCCTACGAAGTTGAATACAGATGCGCGATAGTGTTTTCACAGACACTTGTCGCGACATGTTGGTGCGAGGTGTCTGGCACTGTCCGTGCGCTGTTGTGCGCATAGGCCGTGGACAACGCTGATGTAAACACATGCTTGGTTGTCATTGTGTTGACATACATATATTCATGTTGCACAAGTTCATGTGTCCATGTTAAAAGATATACATATAAGTAAATACATAGCGTGTAAGCAGAGAAAATTGTATGTATGTTAGAATAAGTATGTGTAACCGTTCTTCGGTGACAAAGCGAAGCACAGTACAGTTTGAGAAATAAAAGCGTAAAGACGTGCCATCCTAAAATCTCAGAAGTGGGATTTGCCCAACTAAAATTTTTTTAAACAATTTATGTACTAGTGTGAAAAAACAAAAAGAAGCGAACAATTTTATGAGACAATTTATGTAAAGTGCGTGTACAATTTAAAGATTTAAACAAAAATTGTGAAAAAACAAAAAGAAGCGAACAATTTTATGAGACAATTTATGTAAATGTGAAAAAAACAAAAAGAAGCGAACAATTTTATGAGACAATTTATGTAAAGTGCGTGTACAATTTAAAGATTTAAACAAAAATTGCGAAAAAAACAAAAAGAAGCGAACAATTTTATGAGACAATTTATGTAAATGTGAAAAAACAAAAAGAAGCGAACAATTTTATAAGACAATTTATGTAAAGTGCGTGTACAATTTAAAGATTTAAACAAAAAAGTGTGAAAAAACAAAAAGAAGCGAACAATTTTATGAGACAATTTATGTAAAGTGCGTGTACAATTTAAAGATTTAAACAAAAATTGTGAAAAAACAAAAAGAAGCGAACAATTTTATGAGACAATTTATGTACTAGTGTGAAAAAACAAAAAGGAGCGAACAATTTTATGAGACAATTTATGTAAAGTGCGTGTACAATTTAAAGATTTAAACAAAATATTGTGAAAAAACAAAAAGAAGCGAACAATTTTATGAGACAATTTTTGTAAAGTGTGTGTACAATTTAAAGATTTAAACAAAAAAGTTAACAGTTTTAAGATGGATAATGTGGCAGACTATACAGTTGCACAATTGCGTGCTTGGCTCCGACGTCTTGAATTACCATCGAGTGGTAATAAAAGTTCTTTAGTGTTGCGGTTGCAAGAGGTTCCTGCAAGTGAACGTGGCGAGTGTCCAAGTGGTGCAGAAGTTGAAGAAATTTTGCTCCCAATATTTGAAGATCAACAGACTGTACCAGGTACGGACGACGTTGCTGCTGCGCAGGTGGAAGATGGTAGCACCATACAACAAATTTCAGTTTGGGGCTAAAGAGCTACAAAGTTTTGAAGAACTCAAACAAAAGTTATTGGAAGCACCGATATTAGCGATTTATGATCCCTTGGATGAAACAGAACTACATTGTGATGCAAGTGCAGTAGGGTTTGGTTCAATTCTGATGCAAAAGAAAGAAGACGGGAAAATGCATCCCATATTTTATTTTTCTAAAAGAACAAGTGACACGGAAGCGAAATACCATAGCTTTGAACTAGAAACGTTATCCATAATCTATGCACTCAAACGATTTAGGGTTTACCTTCAAGGGTTAAAATTTAAAATAATTACTGATTGTAATTCATTAACTATGACACTAAATAAAAAAGAATTGAATCCTAGAATAGCGAGGTGGGCACTAGAGCTTCAAATTATGATTACAGTTTAGAGCACAGATCAGGTACACGCATGCAACATGTTGACGCTTTAAGTCGCAGTAATGATATTTTACTGGTGGAGTCCAACACTTTTGAAGAAAATTTAATCATATGTCAGGCAAAAGATGAGAAATTAAAGGAACTGCGAGGCATTTTGCAAAAATCTGAACATAATTTATACGAGATGAGGAATGGGGTTATATATCGAAAAGTAAATGGCGGAAGGATCCTTTTTTGTGTTCCTGAAGCAATGGAAAGGCATGTATTATTTAAGTATCACGATGAAATGGGTGACATAGGTGTTCATAAAACAGTGGATCTTATTTCAAAACATTATTGGTTTGCTAAGATGAGAGAAAAAGCAGCTAGCCACATACAAAATTGCTTAAAATGTATAGTTTTTTCGTCGAAACATGGGAAAGAAGAGGGTTTCTTGCATAATATTCCCAAAAGCGAGAATCCGTTTGAAATTATACATGTAGATCATTACGGTCCTGTAGATAATTCGAGACTAAAGAAGCACATTCTTGTAGTAATAGACGCCTGTACAAAATTTACTCGCTTATATACTACAAAAACAACTAATGCAAAGGAAGTGATTACGTCACTCAAAGATTACTTTCGAGCGTATAGTAGACCAAAAGTAGTAATTTCTGACAGGGGTAGTTGTTTCACGTCAAACGAATTTACAAACTTTTTAGAAGAGGAAAACGTTCAACATATAAAGATAGCTACTGGTTCTCCACAGGCTAATGGACAGGTAGAAAGAGTGAACCGGAGCCTAGGTCCGATGATAGCCAAGCTATGTGACACAGAAAAAGGAATTTATTGGGATAATGTGATTGAAACTGTTGAATATGTGCCAAATAATAGCATTCATAGAACAATTAAAGAATACCCTAGTGTAATGCTGTTTGGTAGTAAGCAACGAGGAAAGGGTGTAGATCTGCTAGGAGAAAATTTAATAAAAGATAAGGAAAATCAAATACAACAAAGTCACAACGAAATACGGTCACAAGCCAAAGAAAACGAAAAGCGATTACAGTCCTATAACGAGGATTATGTAAATAAAAAACGACGGACAGCACACAAGTACAATCCAGGTGATTACGTTATGATAAAAAATTTTGACTCAACGGCGGGAGTGTCTAGAAAGTTATTGCCAAAATTTAAGGGGCCGTATAAAATTTCAAAAATTTTATGTAACGACAGATATGTATTGGAGGATGTTGGAGGTTTACAGCAGTCTAGAATTCCTTATAAGGGACCTTGGTTTGGCTTATACACTAAGACATAAATGCGCTTGAGATCAGGAGATCTCATGGTCAGGACGGCCGAATTGTAGTAACAAGTACTATGTGTATGATAATACATCCTAACTTTAAGTTTTTCTAATTATACTTATGTTATATATAAAGAAGTAAACCATTGACGGGTTAATGTAGATATATCCCGTTAACTTAAGATTCGTTTTCAGTTATTGTTGATTCTCTTAAGAAGTTCATTTGTATTAATGTAAACCAGTGTTGTCCAACGTGACTGTGTGCACATTATGCTTGTGTTGGTTATTCTAGCGTCAACTGAGCGCTAAATTCTGCTTTGCTTGCCTACGAAGTTGAATACAGTTGCGCGATAGTGTTTTCACAGACACTTGTCGCGACATGTTGGTGCGAGGTGTCTGGCACTGTCCGTGCGCTGTTGTGCGCATAGGCCGTGGACAACGCTGATGTAAACACATGCTTGGTTGTCATTGTGTTGACATACATATATTCATGTTGCACAAGTTCATGTGTCCATGTTAAAAGATATACATATAAGTAAATACATAGCGTGTGTTCAAAATTGAACATGTTCGTTGCTGCCAAAGCACGGACAACAATATTACATTTAAGTCTTTTATATATATTTCAATGTTAAATAAGATAAGCTATTATAATCATACAGTCCACTAGTAATAGATATCTATGTTCAAATATATTGAACATACATACACATATACATAAAATAAACACATAAAAATGTATGCATTGATATGCAGCATACAAACATATATGAGGCACGCATGCATTAATATGTGACACGCATGCACTCAAGAAATATCTAATAAACATACATATTTACTTAGGTTTGGGCAATTGATTAGAAATGCACATGTGCACTTGAAAACAACCCAAACCAAGCAATATAAATTATACTTCTATGACAGCACACACACACACACATGTATTGTATTGTATAGTTAAAAACAACCCCAAGTGGTGTGCTGTAAATATATTGTTACGAATTTACTCTTGCTAGTTTACTTTGTTAGGTTCGTATCTCTGGATTGACAAATAAAATCAACACTGTTTAATTTAATTCAACAACTCTTTATTTCACAACTCGTCTACACTATAGCAGTTTACTCTTAGCACTGACTGATTACGTTGGCACTGCCACGGCTTATATAGCCACGCACTTCTCGCTGATGCCGACGTGTCCTTCTAGAATATCGCGTCTGGAAATTACCAGAACATACGGCTATAGCCACGCACTTCTCGCTGATGCCGACGTGTCCTTCTAGAATATCGCGTCTGGAAATTACCAGAACATACGGCTATACGGCGCCAGACGCAAGCAGACAGTCGCGGCGCCAGACTCAGCAATTGTTTAACTAGACGAGCAGACAGTGTGGCGCCAGATGTCTACAACAAGACAAATGCTATTCCATATACCTACAGCTATTGTTCATAATCAGGGATGCATATAGTAATACAAATACAACTTAATACTACTTTTTGTAACACTGCCCTCCACTAAAGCCTAATCGTCCCGATTAGGCACAAATCCTCTTGAACCAAATGGGGCGAGCCTCTCCAAATGTACTACTTTCATTTTACATCGTGCTTTCCCATTTCTTTGTATGCGGTATACCACGTCATTAAGTCGTTTCATCACCATATAGGGTCCTTCCCAGGCTGTCTGCAATTTCGGGGACAAGCCTTTCTTTCGAAGTGGATTGTACAACAGGACCAGATCACCTTCTTCAAAACCTTTTGAATTTGCCGCTTGATCGAACCGGTCCTTCATCTTATTGCTCATCAGATGCGTATGCTGTCTTACCATTAGATGCAATTCATTCATTTCTTCCTTTAAGGCAGAACAATAATCTCCATCATTTCTTACAGCTGTAGGATTCGTACCAAACTTAAGATCAGCAGGGAGTCGCAGATCAGATCCGAAAATAATCTTTGCTGGCGTGTAACCAGTTGTCTCGTGCTTCGCTGAACGATACGCCAGCAGGAACATCTGGATGCACTTGTCCCAATTCCGTTGGTCTTTATCAACGATTTTCCGCAGATGTTCTTCGAGCGTTCGGTTGAATCTCTCTACCATCCCATCTGATTGTGGGTGTAACGCTGTTGTCCGTGTCTTGTGGATGCCCAATAATGTACAGACTTCTTGGAAAATGGAAGATTCGAAATTCCTGCCTTGATCTGAGTGTAATTCGACGGGCACTCCGAACCTTGTTATCCAATTTTCTACAAACGCTTCGGCTACGGTCTTCGCTTCCTGGTTTGGTAAGGCATATACTTCTGGCCATTTACTGAAATAGTCCATGACAACCAGTAGATATTTGTTACCGGCCGTACTGGTTGGGAACGGACCTGCAACATCCATTGCGACTCGTTCAAATGGTGATCCCACGTTGTACTGTTGTAGCCTACCGCGACTTTTGGCTTTAGGACCTTTAGCTGCCATGCACTCTACGCAATTACTTATCCATTCTGCTATGGAATCTCGACAACCGATCCAGTAGAACCGTTGTTTAATCTTCTCTATAGTTTTTGTTATTCCAAGGTGCCCTCCACTAGGTCCATTGTGATATTCTTTCAATACTTTTGGGATCATGGACTTCGGTACTATGATCAGCAGACGAGAATGTTTGCCATCTTCGCTTTCCCAGGTACGATGAAGGTATCCATTAACGAGGTTTATGCTGTTCCATTGGGCCCAATATGCTTTTGCAGTTGGACTCTCGCTACTTATTTGTTCCTTTGGTGGTCGTACCCCATTTTCTTTGGCCATTACCAGCTTTGCAAGATCAGGGTCCTCCAGCTGATTGATTCTGATGCGGTGAGGAGTCCAATCATCTTCAGGTTCTATATTCATCAATCGCACGTCGATTATACCTTCTTTTCCTTCTGATTTGGAGCAATGTTTACATTCCAGTGGACAAGGGCGACGTGATAATGCATCCGCATTTTTGTGGTGAATCCCCTTTCGATGTTCCGTTTCGAAGTCGTAATTCTGTAATCTTTCGATCCATCGTGCAATTTGGCCTTCCGGATTCTTAAACTGTAATAACCATTTTAATGCTGCATGATCAGTCCTCAGCAAGAATCGTTGTCCATACAAATACTTGTGGAAATGTTTTACACATTCCACCACAGCTAGTAGTTCTTTTCGCGTCACACAGTAGTTTTTCTCTGGTTTCCCGAGCACTCTGCTGTAATACCCAATTACTCTTTCTTGTCCGTCGATGAGCTGAGACAGGACACCTCCAATTCCATAAGCGCTCGCATCTGTATCCAGGATGAATTTCTTTCCAGGTATTGGATAAGCTAACATCGGCGCCGTACAAAGTAGTTCTTTCAGCTGCTCAAATGCTTTTTCTTGTTCCAACTGCCATACAAACGGGCGATTCTTCTTGGTTAAATCATGTAAACTTCTAGCCACGTTCGCAAATCCAGGTACAAAACGGCGGTAATACGTGCATAAGCCAAGGAAGCTGCGGAGTTCATGTATGTTGGTGGGTCGAGGCCAATCTTTGACTGCTTTTATTTTTCCTTCCTCGGTGTGAATCCCCTCAGTTGACACTTTATGTCCGAGATATGTGACCTGCTTCTTCCATAATGAACACTTTTTGGGATTCAAGCGTAATCCGGCTGCTGCTATTCGCTGAAAGACTTCCTCTAGATTTTTCAGATGATCATCAAAACTTTTTCCCATGATGATAATGTCATCAAGATACACTAAACATGTCTTCCAGTTGAGTCCTTTTAACACATGTTCCATCAGTCGCTCGAACGTTGCAGGCGCATTACATAACCCAAATGGCATCACAGAGAATTCCCATAACCCGTCGCCCATACTGAAAGCGGTCTTTTCACGGTCACATTCATCAATCTCGACTTGCCAATATCCACTTTGTAGATCTAATGTAGAAAACCATTTCGCTCCAGACAAGGTGTCTAATGTATCGTCGATTCTTGGTAGAGGATAACTGTCTTTCTTTGTGACATCATTCAACTTCCTATAATCTACGCAGAAACGGGTGCTACCATCTTTCTTTTTAACTAAGACGATAGGTGAGCTCCATGGACTTATTGAAGGTTCGATTACACCGTTTTTGTGCATGTCTTCAATAATTTTGTTAGCATCCTCTCGTTTTGCTAGTGGAACCCTACGCGGAGCTTGTCGGATTGGTTTAGCGTCTCCAGTATTTATGCGATGTTTGACAATGCCGGTTCTTCCTGTGTTTCCTTCGTTTGCAAATATGGATGCGTATTTTTCTAATAGTTTTTCTGCTTTTAATTTTTCATTTCCATGCAGTTCGTTCAGCAAATTATTTAGGAGTGTAGGACTTATCTGCTGAGGCTCAATCGTAGGCTTCTGTTGTGACCGTTCGCATCGTGCTATTGCACTTATATTCTGGCACTGTCCAATTACTGCTCCTTTCTTCAGACTTATAGGCGTGTTGAATTCATTCACTACTCTCACCGGAATGGTGGCGTCTTCTCTAGTTTTCACAAGCGTTCTTCCTACCAATATGGGTGTATCTATTTTTGTTGGTTCCACAATCCACAACTCTTCAGTCCCACCTCCTCCATTCACTTTAGCCCATACAATCGCCTCAGATTTTGGTGGAATGCTCTGATTATCATCAACAATCACCCTCTTACTTTCAACGTTAGTCACATATCCGGTGTTTATAGGCATCTCCATGTTCTGGCAAAACAGCATTTGCTTGTTTAAATCCAAAGTAACCCCGTGATCAATCATGAAATCTACTCCCATTATAATTTCATCCGTGATTTCTGCTACGATGAAGGTGTGATTAACTTCCAGGGTACCAATCATCACTTCGCAAAACACTTTTCCCGCGACAGCTGCTTCCTCCCCGGTGGCCGTTCGAAGCTTGCAACCGACTAATGGTTCAACCGTCCCTCTTACCACATCCGGTCGGATAATTGAATGTGTGGCACCAGTATCCAAAGTAAGCGTTGACAGTCGTCCATTTACGATGCCGTTGATAGTAAGATTGTTGTCATGGCGACCTATTTGTGATATCGAGATGGCGGGGCAAATAGTTGTGGGAACCAGCTCACGCCCCTTTGAACTGTTCCGTTTTAGTTTAACGACTTGTGAGATGTGGATGCTTCGTCCTCGTTATCTGTTGGTTGTTTCCGTTTTGATGGGTTTACTTTTATATTGCAATTTCGGGCAAAGTGACCCGCTTTTCCACAGTTGAAACATCTGCCTGTTGTATTTACTCGCGGTGCAGCAATTGTCTTCAGAGTCTTCAATATTTCTTCCATCAGCGCCGGTTGTTCCATTTCAACCCTTTGTACTTTGTGTGCTGGTTTACTTAGTAGGGAAGCTGTTTCCTGTGTGAGGGCGTGCGAAACCGTTTCAGCAAACGTTCTTTTTGGCAATGCATATGTGGCGCGTTTGGTGTCCACATCACGAATTCCATTTATGAAACATTGAATTTTTACCCTCTCAATGTAATCCACAGGTGCATCTGCATTTGCCAAATGAGCCAGTCGTTCTATTTCAGTTGCGAACTCTTGCAATGACTCGTTCATTTTCTGACCCCTATTTTGCAGTTCGATCTGGTATATTTGTTTCCGGTGCTCACTACCATATCGTCTTTCTATCGCACTCATCAATGCCTCATAGTTGTCCCGTTCACAGTCTGGAATAGTCTGAAGGATTTCTGCCGCAGGTCCTTTCAATGATACAAACAAGGACGCCACTTTGTCCGCTGCATTCCAGTTATTGGCCAATGCTGTCTTTTCAAACTGAAGTTTGAAAATTTGAAATGGAATACTTCCATCGAATGTGGGTGCCTTCAATCTTGGATTATTTGTTGATGGTGCAGGGCCATGCAGTTGCAGTTCTCGCATCCGATTACTCAAATGAAGAACTTCTGATTTCAAATTTTCTTCGTCATTTTTTAAAGTGCTTAATTCGTCTTCAAATTTTGAAAATTTCTCTTGCACTTGTTTTTGTAGTTGTGTAGTATTTTCCGTAATCTGTTGTACCAAACGATTTTCTAACTGCGTATTATTTTCAGTCATTTGTTGTGTAAGGCGAGACTCTAACTGTGATGTATTTTCAGCTATTTGCGTCATTTGCTGTGCCAGACGATTTTCTGTTTGCACTGCATTTTCTGTATTTTCAGCTATTTGCTGTGCCAGACGATTTTCTGTTTGCACTGCATTTTCTGTATTTTCAGCTATTTGCTGTGCCAGACGATTTCCTATTTGCTTAATAGCCACTAACAGCAAGTTCATGTCCACACTTGATGATGTTCGTTGTTCTTCTACTTTTTCTTCTACCTTTGTAGAAGTTTCTGGCCCAACAAATTCGAACTCGTCCACATTAATTCCATCCGCTTCCATTGCTTCACGTAATCGTGCCTGCAGATCCGCCTTTTGCCCACTTATCGGCAAATTACGCTCCTCCAGTTCCTTTTTTAATTGCTGAATTCTCAATTCTCCGAATTTAACCATCTTGAATTTGGATTATTTGACAATCCCACTTCTGACACCAATTGTTACGAATTTACTCTTGCTAGTTTACTTTGTTAGGTTCGTATCTCTGGATTGACAAATAAAATCAACACTGTTTAATTTAATTCAACAACTCTTTATTTCACAACTCGTCTACACTATAGCAGTTTACTCTTAGCACTGACTGATTACGTTGGCACTGCCACGGCTTATATAGCCACGCACTTCTCGCTGATGCCGACGTGTCCTTCTAGAATATCGCGTCTGGAAATTACCAGAACATACGGCTATAGCCACGCACTTCTCGCTGATGCCGACGTGTCCTTCTAGAATATCGCGTCTGGAAATTACCAGAACATACGGCTATACGGCGCCAGACGCAAGCAGACAGTCGCGGCGCCAGACTCAGCAATTGTTTAACTAGACGAGCAGACAGTGTGGCGCCAGATGTCTACAACAAGACAAATGCTATTCCATATACCTACAGCTATTGTTCATAATCAGGGATGCATATAGTAATACAAATACAACTTAATACTACTTTTTGTAACAATATGTATATATATTTAATTAGATAAGTTAGACTTTTAAAATAGTATATAAGGTTTCCAAATTTATAAATAAAATCAGAATGAAATATTCTCAGCTCGACTAAGGTCTTTATTTTTCCCCCACCAGCGGTAAGAATTTAAAGATTCTTTGTTGAGTTTAAAAAGTTTGATCTTACAAATCAAACAGTTTGATATATAATTTCAAACATTTGGTCCTTCGAGCCGGATAAGTAGCTCGAGCCAAAATTGTAAGACCTGTATGGATAAAATACAGGCAACATGTGTAAAAGTCCTATTATATACGTATATATAGGCAATATAAAAGCCCTGTTATTTACACAGGCAAATTAATGCAGAAATTGTAAGACGGGTTCATATTCCCGCATATTTATATGATCACATAAGCCGTTTAGTACGAAACTAAACGCTGTGTAAAACTGTTTATTTAAAAAAAAAAATTATATATTCAGCGGCTGTGAATCGAGGCACAGCAAGGTCAACCAGGCGACCAAAACAAATTCCTCCAACGATTTTTTTAAAGAATAAGAACAGTTTAGTAAAAAATATTAATTAAAAATGTCGAACACTGCGGACATGATAAAAAGGAAAGGCGATCTACGCGTAGAAGACGCAGATACAATGATAGGCGTTATAGAGCAGGCAATTGAAAGAAGATCGGAAAAAATTCGATCTACAATTGCAGAGGCAAAGCTAAAAATAAGAGACGGAATTGACTTCGAATATTACGAACACCGTCTCAAGCACTATTGGAGCTGCATGGAGGGGGATATCGCCAAATTGGCGATGAAGTACAACAAGCCACGTAATGTTTTAGGATTAGAAGAACTTTTTTTTGAAGTCACCAATAATTTGCGTGTATTGGAGGAGCAAAAGGGAATCAACTTAATAAAAACGAAAAAATTGGAATTACCAAATATAGAATCGCAAAAATTCTCAGGGGAATTCCGAGAATGGCAATCATTCAAAGAGCTCTTCGAGGAGTATGTCCATAATAATAAGGACATTAGTAACTCCAAAAAGATGAGCTATTTAAAATCTTGTCTTCAAGGAGATGCTAGACTAATGGTTAGTCACCTGATAACGGGATCAGGTGCAAATTACAACACTGCTTGGGAATTACTGGCACGCAGATATGATAACGTACGCAAACAATTTAATGACAATATCGAAAAGCAATGCGTTGATGATATTCGCAAGCCGCGCGTAGAAGACATTACCTTTGACAAGCTGCGCGTGGAAGATATAACCTTCAAGAAACTTCGCGTAGATAATATATCTAAAGAAGACAAGCTGCGCGTAGATGAAATTACTTTTGAGGAGCAAGGCATATTTAACGATGTGAACAATAAAATGTCTCCTGTGGGAATTGAGGAGAATGCAAAAGATGAAATAAAATATCTTGCAGAAAGAGATGTTGAAGTTGATGAGACAACAGAAGAGCACGACTTAATGGTAGCTAACAAGAAGTCGACAACTAATCAAAAACCATGGATCCTGGCAGAAACGAAGAAAACTAAAGAGGGGGTTAAAGCAAGCACCTCCTCAATTAACGAAAGTAAAATCAATGACAAAACAAAAGAGCAAAAGGAATCTTGGAGAGCTACCACGAGAAGAGAGGACGTTAACAGGTATTTTATTCCCCGAGAGAGTCCTCTCTTCGGAGGAAGTAGAGAGGCTGGTTATCTTTTTACAGATGAAAGAATGGATCTGGAACCGCCTGATGAAGAGCCAAATGAAGACAACACAATTAAAGTCGTTGAAGATGGTCCAGAGGGGGAAGAGGATAATGCAGGCGAATCGAATGAGGAATCGGTAAATATAACTATTGGTGAAGACGAACAAAAACTTTTGCATGATAAGGCATCTGATGAAAAAGAAAAATGCACCGATGTAGGAGGTGATACTACCGGCAAGAATTCAGCGCAAAAGAGTACAAAAACGGTTGCAGCTTTGGATGACACAGGAACATCCAAGGGTGGATCCAGAAGCAGTAAATGCAGCAAGTTTGATGACGATAAAACAAAAAAAGATGAAGACAAGAAGATACGAGACACAACTTCTAAGACGAGAGACGACAAACGTAAAACTATTGATACAAGGAACGATGCATCAAAGAAACCTGAAGTGGAGAAGGATAAGCAACGCGATAAAGAAAAGGAGAAGGACTATAATAAAAGAGACATAAAAGTAAATGAAACTATTGAAATAGCCGAAATAGATCCAGTTGGAAAAGCGGATGTAGTAACAACCATTTGGGAGTTACTAATACCATGGCAGCTTGCGTTAAAACAAACGGACAAGCTAAAAACCAAACGACGACTACAAACTGCAATCATTTTCCCAGCAGTCACTTTTGCCGCCCGGGAGAATGTTCAAAATTGAACATGTTCGTTGCTGCCAAAGCACGGACAACAATATTACATTTAAGTCTTTTATATATATTTCAATGTTAAATAAGATAAGCTATTATAATCATACAGTCCACTAGTAATAGATATCTATGTTCAAATATATTGAACATACATACACATATACATAAAATAAACACATAAAAATGTATGCATTGATATGCAGCATACAAACATATATGAGGCACGCATGCATTAATATGTGACACGCATGCACTCAAGAAATATCTAATAAACATACATATTTACTTAGGTTTGGGCAATTGATTAGAAATGCACATGTGCACTTGAAAACAACCCAAACCAAGCAATATAAATTATACTTCTATGACAGCACACACACACACACATGTATTGTATTGTATAGTTAAAAACAACCCCAAGTGGTGTGCTGTAAATATATGTATATATATTTAATTAGATAAGTTAGACTTTTAAAATAGTATATAAGGTTTCCAAATTTATAAATAAAATCAGAATGAAATATTCTCAGCTCGACTAAGGTCTTTATTTTTCCCCCACCAGCGGTAAGAATTTAAAGATTCTTTGTTGAGTTTAAAAAGTTTGATCTTACAAATCAAACAGTTTGATCATAATTTCAAACAGCGTGTAAGCAGAGAAAATTGTATGTATGTTAGAATAAGTATGTGTAACCGTTCTTCGGTGACAAAGCGAAGCACAGTACAGTTTGAGAAATAAAAGCGTAAAGACGTGCCATCCTAAAATCTCAGAAGTGGGATTTGCCCAACTAAAATTTTTTTAAACAATTTATGTACTAGTGTGAAAAAACAAAAAGAAGCGAACAATTTTATGAGACAATTTATGTAAAGTGCGTGTACAATTTAAAGATTTAAACAAAAATTGTGAAAAAACAAAAAGAAGCGAACAATTTTATGAGACAATTTATGTAAATGTGAAAAAAACAAAAAGAAGCGAACAATTTTATGAGACAATTTATGTAAAGTGCGTGTACAATTTAAAGATTTAAACAAAAATTGCGAAAAAAACAAAAAGAAGCGAACAATTTTATGAGACAATTTATGTAAATGTGAAAAAACAAAAAGAAGCGAACAATTTTATAAGACAATTTATGTAAAGTGCGTGTACAATTTAAAGATTTAAACAAAAAAAGTGTGAAAAAACAAAAAGAAGCGAACAATTTTATGAGACAATTTATGTAAAGTGCGTGTACAATTTAAAGATTTAAACAAAAATTGTGAAAAAACAAAAAGAAGCGAACAATTTTATGAGACAATTTATGTACTAGTGTGAAAAAACAAAAAGGAGCGAACAATTTTATGAGACAATTTATGTAAAGTGCGTGTACAATTTAAAGATTTAAACAAAATATTGTGAAAAAACAAAAAGAAGCGAACAATTTTATGAGACAATTTTTGTAAAGTGTGTGTACAATTTAAAGATTTAAACAAAAAAGTTAACAGTTTTAAGATGGATAATGTGGCAGACTATACAGTTGCACAATTGCGTGCTTGGCTCCGACGTCTTGAATTACCATCGAGTGGTAATAAAAGTTCTTTAGTGTTGCGGTTGCAAGAGGTTCCTGCAAGTGAACGTGGCGAGTGTCCAAGTGGTGCAGAAGTTGAAGAAATTTTGCTCCCAATATTTGAAGATCAACAGACTGTACCAGGTACGGACGACGTTGCTGCTGCGCAGGTGGAAGATGGTAGCACCATACAACAAATTTCAGTTTGGGGCTAAAGAGCTACAAAGTTTTGAAGAACTCAAACAAAAGTTATTGGAAGCACCGATATTAGCGATTTATGATCCCTTGGATGAAACAGAACTACATTGTGATGCAAGTGCAGTAGGGTTTGGTTCAATTCTGATGCAAAAGAAAGAAGACGGGAAAATGCATCCCATATTTTATTTTTCTAAAAGAACAAGTGACACGGAAGCGAAACATCATAGCTTTGAACTAGAAACGTTATCCATAATCTATGCACTCAAACGATTTAGGGTTTACCTTCAAGGGTTAAAATTTAAAACAATTACTGATTGTAATTCATTAACTATGACACTAAATAAAAAAGAATTGAATCCTAGAATAGCGAGGTGGGCACTAGAGCTTCAAAATTATGATTACAGTTTAGAGCACAGATCAGGTACACGCATGCAACATGTTGACGCTTTAAGTCGCAGTAATGATATTTTACTGGTGGAGTCCAACACTTTTGAAGAAAATTTAATCATATGTCAGGCAAAAGATGAGAAATTAAAGGAACTGGGAGGCATTTTGCAAAAATCTGAACATAATTTATACGAGATGAGGAATGGGGTTATATATCGAAAAGTAAATGGCGGAAGGATCCTTTTTTGTGTTCCTGAAGCAATGGAAAGGCATGTATTATTTAAGTATCACGATGAAATGGGTCACGTAGGTGTTCATAATACAGTGGATCTTATTTCAAAACATTATTGGTTTGCTAAGATGAGAGAAAAAGCAGCTAGCCACATACAAAATTGCTTAAAATGTATAGTTTTTTCGTCGAAACATGGGAAAGAAGAGGGTTTCTTGCATAATATTCCCAAAAGCGAGAATCCGTTTGAAATTATACATGTAGATCATTACGGTCCTGTAGATAATTCGAGACTAAAGAAGCACATTCTTGTAGTAATAGACGCCTGTACAAAATTTACTCGCTTATATACTACAAAAACAATTAATGCAAAGGAAGTGATTACGTCACTCAAAGATTACTTTCGAGCCTATAGTAGACCAAAAGTAGTAATTTCTGACAGGGGTAGTTGTTTCACGTCAAACGAATTTACAAACTTTTTAGAAGAGGAAAACGTTCAACATATAAAGATAGCTACTGGTTCTTCACAGGCTAATGGACAGGTAGAAAGAGTGAACCGGAGCCTAGGTCCGATGATAGCCAAGCTATGTGACACAGAAAAAGGAATTTATTGGGATAATGTGATTGAAACTGTTGAATATGTGCTAAATAATAGCATTCATAGAACAATTAAAGAATACCCTAGTGTAATGCTGTTTGGTAGTAAGCAACGAGGAAAGGGTGTAGATCTGCTAGGAGAAAATTTAATAAAAGATAAGGAAAATCAAATACAACAAAGTCACAACGAAATACGGTCACAAGCCAAAGAAAACGAAAAGCGATTACAGTCCTATAACGAGGATTATGTAAATAAAAAACGACGGACAGCACACAAGTACAATCCAGGTGATTACGTTATGATAAAAAATTTTGACTCAACGGCGGGAGTGTCTAGAAAGTTATTGCCAAAATTTAAGGGGCCGTATAAAATTTCAAAAATTTTATGTAACGACAGATATGTATTGGAGGATGTTGAAGGTTTTCAGCAGTCTAGAATTCCTTATAAGGGACCTTGGTTTGGCTTATACACTAAGACATAAATGCGCTTGAGATCAGGAGATCTCATGGTCAGGACGGCCGAATTGTAGTAACAAGTACTATGTGTATGATAATACATCCTAACTTTAAGTTATTCTAATTATACTTATGTTATATATAAAGAAGTAAACCATTGACGGGTTAATTTAAATATACATAAAAGAGTAAACCGTTGAAGGGTTAATGTAGATATATCCCGTTAACTTAAGATTCGTTTTCAGTTATTGTTGATTCTCTTAAGAAGTTCATTTGTATTAATGTAAACCAGTGTTGTCCAACGTGACTGTGTGCACATTATGCTTGTGTTGGTTATTCTAGCGTCAACTGAGCGCTAAATTCTGCTTTGCTTGCCTACGAAGTTGAATACAGTTGCGCGATAGTGTTTTCACAGACACTTGTCGCGACATGTTGGTGCGAGGTGTCTGGCACTGTCCGTGCGCTGTTGTGCGCATAGGCTGTGGACAACGCTGATGTAAACACATGCTTGGTTGTCATTGTGTTGACATACATATATTCATGTTGCACAAGTTCATGTGTCCATTTTAAAAGATATACAATAAGTAAGTACATAGCGTGTAAGCAGAGAAAATTGTATGTATGTTAGAATAAGTATGTGTAACCGTTCTTCGGTGACAAAGCGAAGCACAGTACAGTTTGAGAAATAAAAGCGTAAAGACGTGCCATCCTAAACTAATGAGAAGGAGCTTTATGCCATTGTTTAGGCACTAAAAAATCTACGAAATTATCTCTACGGTGTAACCAATTTGGAAATACATACTGATCATCAACCATTAACATTTGCTTTATCACCCCGTAACCCGAATCCAAAAATGAAAAGATGGTACGCAATTATAGAAGAATTCTCTCCTAAATTTGTGTACCAACCCGGTACAACCAATGTAGTAGCAGACGCACTTTCCCGTCTTCAGTTAAACCATTTATCAAACGAATCAGAAGATTCAGAACACTCGGCACAGAGTAGCGAAAACAATCAAATACAGGAAACACAAAAACCATTAAATCAGTTTAAACAGCAAATTATACTAAGTAAATACGATTCATGAGTTAATCGAAATCAGTTTAAACAGCAAATTATACTAAGTAAATACGATTCATGAGTTAATCGAAACCATTGGGAATAAAAGGCATTTAATAGAGTATGACACAGTAGAAAATTTAATGACTATTTTGAAAGAATATATTCAACCAAAGTTAGTGACAACGATTCACTGCACTGTTGAAGACTTGCACGAAATCCAAGAAACTCTGAAACAAACTTTTCAAAACAAATTTGTATTTACCAAACTTTTTCCAATGGATATTATTAATAGAGAAGATCAGTCCGGATTAATAGAACAAACCCATAACATTTCAATGAATTAAAAAACATAACATATTACCAACATGGTACAATGACCATTACAGACTTAATGGACATTTCAAAATTTAAAATAGCACAAAAAGGAGATATAATTATACTTTATATCAAATACCCTAAAATAGAATCAACATGTAAATATTATGATGTGAGAGCCATAGCTCAATTAAATGGTAAGCTGATAATTGATCAGAACATAACATATTGTAATACTAAATTTTTTAATATACAAAATTGTAAAACTGAAATTACAAAAACATATTGCAAATTAAATAAAATTTATCAGAAATATTAAATAAAAAACAAGGAAAATGTAAAAAATTAAAAGAGAAAAATTTGAAAATAGAAGAAATAAAACCAGGAGCAATATTAATTTCAAGAAAAAATATTGTAGACAATCAAACAATAACTGGAACATATTTGATAACTTTTGAAAATAATACAGTAATTAATAATCAAACTTATGAAAATATAGAAACAAAAATCTGGAATTATCTTAAAAATAACCATATCAATAATTTTGAAATTTTAGAATACATAGAAACAACTAATAAACTGTTAACATTAGATGATATAAACATGTTAGCAGAACGGAATAAGCATTTCATAGTTCATTCATATTTTTGTTATATAATATTAATCTTGGAAATACATTTCATAACTTACATAATATTAAAATTCAAAAAATCACGCGAAATTCCCAAACCAATAGAAAATGTGCAATTGCAAGAAGTCACATATAATGTTCTTTTAGATCAAATACATAAATTAACTCAAAATAATAGTGAATCGGGGACGATTCATCTTAGGGAGGGGGGAGTTAATGACAGCCTCCACACAGCCACTTAACCATAACTGTAAACAATATTGAATCTTTACAATTTACAGTTGTGCGGCCACATAATTAAAGAATTTGATATATGTACTTTTTCCGTTCACATAAACAATATTTGTAGCCCTCACAAGAAGGCATAATAAATCAATAAATAAATATAAGTAACTTATAAATAAAGATTAGATTTTGTATCTGGCGATTCAGTCGACACGACGCGTTTTATTTTCTCTGCGCGTTAGCAGAAAGGAAAATTATTTTTTTATAAATTCCCGCGATACGGGAATTAATTTGCATGCATTGAATATGAATATGAAGACATAAACATATGCATGCTGCTCCTTATGATCTCCCAACTTTTTCATGCTTCAATTTTTCAACTTGGGAATCGCAATGTATGCAAATAAGTATGTATGTATGCTTTTGCGTTTTGCCGTCGGCAATTGAATATTGACTTGTACACATAATTATGATATGAGTACAATTTTGTATGAATGCATGCATAGTAATATTTAGTCAATTTGGACTTGCATATTTAATAATTTTCTTTGATTTTTACATAATATATTTTACTAATAAATATTTTTGTATTATATTTCCTACTAATAGAAATTAAATTTATCACAACAATATATACATACATACGTACATACATCATATTAACGTATGTCTCTGCACATGCTCATATCATAATCTTATTATCTGCTCATATGACTGCATGTATACGCATGTGCGCGTTCAGAAATTCATATCATGATTTTATCACTTACATATCAATATATTACATGTGCGCGCATTGATCTGTATGTTCATATATTCATATATACTTATGTGTACATACATATATTTGTATACACTTGCGAACAAATAATGCACAAGCATACAAACATACATATGCGTACACATGTGAATATGTCACCAACAAAAAGTTGAAGCATTGTTCTATAAAAACAACAACTGCTCAAATAGAAGAAGCATCACAAGTCAATATGGCAGCCGAATTGGCGAAGCCCAAATGTAGTAAATTCTACAACAAAAACGATTTCATTCATAAACGCAGGCGCGTATGCCACAGCGACCGCGCTTCATTCATATAAACAGACGCCGTAGCATCTCCCCGAGCATGCCTTTGCCTACAAGCGTCTTTTCGCGACGATGGCAAAAGCTAAAAATCATAAATTGAACATCTTTCTGATGCTTCTTCACAGAAAGAAGTGACAAAAGTGGCAAATAGGAGTTGTCGATTTATAATATTTGTCTAAAATATTTTTCCGTGACTCGCAAAAATCTGCGTCGATATGTATGCAAGCTCATACATATTCATACATATTTACGCTAGATCGTTGGCGAAGCTGTTACAGCGGCAAGGGAAGCGGTAACAATCGGCGGCCATTCGTTTATTTTTTTCGGCCCAGCTTGGAGTTTCTATCATCACCCAAGTGCTGAACACAATGAGTGCGACAGACTGCAAACGACATCTGTCAAATATTAGAATACACACGTTCTTAGGGGCACAGTTATTGAGGCAGCTTCACAACAAAATAACTGTGTCCATAATAACGTGTGTATTTTAATATTTGACATAACAGTCTGTCGCGCTCAATGTGTTCAGCACTTGACTCTTTGACAAAGCGTCAGTTTCGGCTATTGGTAGACCGTGACAACGGAGATGCGAAAAATGCGTGTGACACTTGTTATTATGAATGTACATATGTACATACATATGTATGTGGCTCGCATTTGTGCCAAAGAAATAATATACATACATATGTATGCGTCATAGAAATTCTATTGGTACAAATATGGAAATGATAACGAAATAATGCGAATATGCATATTTCATGAAGGTCATCAATTTTCTTTGAAGAAATGAAGATCCTTTTGCACATCTTCACTTTGTAATAGTCGAAATAAATATTAATTTATTTAAAAATTAAAAAGTAAAAATAAAGAGAAATAAAATTAAAATAATTTTTCCAAATTTGGCGCCATATATATGTATATTGTAAATACAATTGGCGCCATTTCCCCGTTGTAACATACATATATTACCTACAATTAGAAAAAATCTAACTACTTTATTTTATATGTACATATACCACATATTTCATCGTTAAATTTGGCACAATTCCTCCATGAAAACATACATACAGCAAATACTCAGCCAAAAAGAGCATGCATATATATGTCTATTGTAAATACATTTTCATAGCTTTTACTTCATTGGCTGTCTCTTATTTGTATATAAGCATCACTTTTCTCATTGATCACTGAAAATGCTCAATTCCGCTATTTTCGACGCTCCTGTTAAATATTGGTGAATCCGCTTATAGAAAATAGTTCCCCTGATTTTGAGGTGAAATCCACTAATAGAAAAGAGTTCCCCTCCAAAAAATGAAATATCGTAAGTTTGGCAACGCGGTGGACCTTCTCTATATTATACGTTCTCTGACAGGCGTTTTGTCAAAGAGTCAAATGCTGAACACATTGAGCGGGGCAGACTGCAAGCGACATCTGTCAAATATTAAAATACACACGTTCTTAAGGACACAGTTATGTAGTTGTGCAGCTGCCTCAATAACTGTGTCCCTAAGAACGTGTGTATTTCAATATCAGATTCAGATGGCGCTTGCAGTCTGTCGCGTTCTATGAGTTCAGCACATCAATCTGTCGAAGCACTGACGCGACGAGACGCGAAAGAAACTAACAAACGATTGCCGATTGTTACCGCTTCCCTTGCCGCTGTAACAGCTTCGCCAACGATCTAGCGTAAATATGTATGAATATGTAAGAGCTTGCATACATATCGACGCAGATTTTTGCGAGTCACGGAAAAATATTTTAGACAAATATTATAAATCGACAACTCCTATATTGCCACTTTTGTCACTTCTTTCTGTGAAGAAGCATCAGAAAGATGTTCAATTTATGATTTTTAGCTTTTGCCATCGTCGCGAAAAGACGCTTGTAGGCAAAGGCATGCTCGGGGAGATGCTACGGCGTCTGTTTATATGAATGAAGCGCGGTCGCTTGTGGCATACGCGCCTGCGTTTATGAATGAAATCGTTTTTGTTGTAGAATTTACTACATTTGGGCTTCGCCAATTCGGCTGCCATATTGACTTGTGATGCTTCTTCTATTTGAGCAGTTGTTGTTTTTATAGAACAATGCTTCAACTTTTTGTTGGTGACATATTCACATGTGTACGCATATGTAAGTTTGTATGCTTGTGCATTATTTGTTCGCAAGTGTATACAAATATATGTATGTACATATAAGTATATATGAGTATATGAACATACAGATCAATGCGCGCATATGTAATATATTGAGATGTAAGTGATAAAATCATGATATGAATTTCTGAACGCGCACATGCGTATACATGCAGTCATATGAGCAGATAATAAGATTATGATATGAGCATGTGCAGAGACATACGTTAATATGATGTATGTACGTATGTATGTATATATTGTTGTGATAAATTTAATTTCTATTAGTAGGAAATATAATACAAAAATATTTATTAGTAAAATATATTATGTAAAAATCAAAGAAAATTATTAAATATGCAAGTCCAAATTGACTAAATATTACTATGCATGCATTCATACAAAATTGTACTCATATCATAATTATGTGTACAAGTCAATATTCAATTGCCGACGGCAAAACGCAAAAGCATACATACATACTTATTTGCATACATTGCGATTCCCAAGTTGAAAAATTGAAGCATGAAAAAGTTGGGAGATCATAAGGAGCAGCATGCATATGTTTATGTCTTCATATTCATATTCAATGCATGCAAATTAATTCCCGTATCGCGGGAATTTATAAAAAAATAATTTTCCTTTCTGCTAACGCGCAGAGAAAATAAAACGCGTCGTGTCGACTGAATCGCCAGATACAGAATCTAATCTTTATTTATAAGTTACTTATATTTATACATTTCCTTACTATTTACTTAAAGTTATAAGAGAGTGTCAATTTACATTAATATCAGCATTTTTAGGCAGAACGTTAAGTGTTCTGCTTTGATTTATTATGCCTTCTTGTGAGGGCTACAAATATTGTTTATGTGAACGGAAAAAGTACATATATCAAATTCTTTAATTATGTGGCCGCACAACTGTAAATTGTAAAGATTCAATATTGTTTACAGTTATGGTTAAAAGCCTGTGGGAAGGCTGTCATTAACTTGCATATGTTTACATACATATGTATGTCTTCATATTCATATTCCTGCATACATATATTTATGTGTCTTCATATTCTTGCGTATGTGAGACAGAGAACATCGTGTATTTTGTACACATTTTTCGATGTCAAAATGAAACAAAATATAAACAAGCAAAACGAAATTCTTCGTTGCGAGTCTCTTTATATTTTCTGCTTCGACATGTACATATATGCCACTTCATCAGAGAACGTATATTTACAGAGAAGGTTCACGATAACGAAAATTTAGGGATATTTCAATTTTGGGATATTTACTGTTTTGGATGAGCGTGTTTCACCACAGAAAATTATTAGCGTGTTTCACCACTTAACATCAGGGGCATGAAAATAGCAGAATTGAGCATTTTCAGTGTTAAATGAGAGCAATAATGATAATTCCAATGTTAAGGAATGTACGCTTACAGATTCCCTTTTTTACTATGCGCAAACGATGCTGCATATAATTTATATATGTACATACATACATACATATGTATGTATGTATATTTTCTATATGTTTTATATCAAAGCACACAAGCATGTTTATACGTACAAATTGAACTATTTCATGATGAATTCCTTAAAATCTTTGGAAATATATAATAAAGTCATACATGCATTATTACCTATGTATGTATGTAAATCTTTAATTAATGTACATAGGCTTGATAAGATATATATGTATGTACATACATATTTATTTACAGGTCAGGTCTTTAAAAGTTTTGATAACATTTTAAAAGACCAAGCGGTCGCACATATTCACGTACATATGTAATTATGTGAGTATGTAAACAAAAAGAAACATACGCATAATGTTTGTAAATTTGTCTACCCACAACTTTGTATGTAAATGTGTACAATTATTGCTTCATGCGAAATCTTCGTTTCACGGGCAACCAATGGCTGAAGCTTAAGTTTTTTCAAAGAGTCAATGTGTCGAAACTCAAAGAGTCACGCCCGGAACACATTGAGCGGGGCAGACTGCAAGCGACATCTGTCAAATATTAAAATATACACGTTCATATGGACACAGAGTTATGTAGTTGTGCAGCTGTCTAAATAACTGTGTCCTTAAGAATGTGTGTATTTCAATATCAGATTCAGATGGCGCTTACAGTCTGTCGCGTTCTATGTGTTCAGCACATCAATCTGTCGAAGCACTGACGCGAAAGAAACTAACAAACGATTGCCGATTGTTACCGCTTCCTTTGCCGCTGTAACAGCTTCGCCCTCCAACGTGCGTAAATATGTATGCATATGTATGAGCTTGCATACATATCAACGCAGATTTTTGCGAGTCACGGAAAAATATTTTAGACAAATATTATAAATCGACAACTCCTATGTTGCCACTTTTGTCACTTCTTTCTGTGAAGAAGCATCAGAAAGATGTTCAATTTATGATTTTTAGCTTTTGCCATCGTCGCGAAAAGACGCTTGTTGGCAAAGGCCTGCTCGGAGAGATGTAATGGTGTCTACTTTTATGAATGAAGCGAGGTCGCTGGTGGCATATGCCCCTGCGTTTATGAATGAAATCGTTTTTGTTGTAAAATTTACTACATATGGGCTTCGCCAATTCGGCTGTGATATTGACTTGTGACGTTGCCGATGCTATATTAGACGATTGTTGTTTTTGTAGAACAATATTTGTACTTTTTGCGGGTGACATATCTACATGTGAACGCATATAAGTATGTATGTTGTGTATGCATAATTTGTGAGGGAATGCCATACGCACATATTTACTTGTGTACGCATATTTGTATGTTGGTGTGTTTATACATTATTTGTTCGGCAATGTCGTACACATATGCATATGTAAGTATGTACATATCGAGCAGTGCGCGCACACTTTTTACTGATAAATGATAATATTAGGCTTTGAATTTGAATTCTACCTACATAAGTATGTATGTATGTAACTATGTGCTAATATCTAGATGCATATGAAAATTTAAATGATGAAATGTGATTTACATATAATATTGTTGTAATATATAGTATTAAGTGTTTTAGGGTATCTCATATACATATGTATATAGCATATGTATGTATATACAACCATATTCATAGATATGTATTTATATGAAATTATATAATATTATCAAACATTATAAATATTTAATAAATAACTCTTATTCGCACATTAACTACAAATATAGTTTTGAAAATTGCATAATTTTATTAGAATGTTATCAGTTTTGCATGCATTCAGAAAAATATGCAAAATGATAATCATATCAATTAATATGATTGCATGTAAACGTATATAATTATATCCAAAAGAATAACATACGACTGTAATAAGAATGTATAATTTTCATTGAATGCTCAGCTCTGTTCACGCGCCACTGTTAAAGTTTCTCCTTCTTAGCTAGCTGTGGTGAAACACGCTCATCGCATTTTGTTAGCTTTTGACAGTTCACACGCTTGTCCGTTGTTGGACCTTCTCTGTAAATATACGTTCTCTGCTAATAGGATTTTGTTAGTTCTGGACAGTTCACACGCATGTCCGCAATTGGACCTTTTCTATATTATACGTTCTCTGCCTTCTCTATTATAAACGTTCTCTGATAGCGGTATTCTGTAACCAGTCTCTAGTCTCTATTTGAGACATTTTGAGGTAAAGTCTCGATTTGTGACTAGTTACTATTCACTAAACAGTCTCTAGCTTTAGTCGCGAAATATTAACTAAAATTTGAGATCTGATAGTTAGCAGGTCACAAAACTAAAAAGAACTCTTGTCTGCCATTTTGAATAAACTGAATAGAGATCATTATAGATATTAATTACACGATGGCATTGTTCGGGAGTACCATGATATCGACGAAACCCAAATTGGTGTTCAGGTATCGCCTTATTCTCTTTTAGTATTGGCAATACTCTGCGCAAAAATATTTTTTCAAATATTTTGGAGAATAGTGACAACAAACTGAATGGTCTATATGAAGTGATTTCGTTCTCAGATTTAGCTGCTTTAGGCACCATCACAATTTCAGCATACTTCCACTGAGTAGGGAAATGGTTAAGCCTTAAATTAGAATTATATATGTATATATAACTGTAAGCAACATAATTCCTTTTTTAGGTAAGCATTTAGCTACTTTGGCATCAATTTTGTCATATCCTGGGGCTTTCTTGTTAGACAATTTCTCGATTTCAGTACGTATTTCATCGGGTGAAATATGCTTCAGTGGTAAAGACATTTGACATGCAATGTCAAGGAATTCTAATATTTCAGCATCATTGTTCCTGCCACTGTTATCAAAAGCAGTGAAAGTTGCTTCAAGGTGTTTACTAAATGCATTTGCTTTACTTTTATCTGTTGTACACCAAACGTTGTTACTGTCTTTGATAGGTACATTTCTTTTTTTAGGCCGTTTTATGTATTTTGTAGCATTCCATATCTTATGGTCTTCACTATTTCTATAATTTAAACTCACAATATATTCGGATATCAATTTATTTTTGAAATCAGCTAATTTTTCTTTTAGCTCCTTTGTGGCTTTGTTTAGAATAGTTTTGTCAGTTGGATTCCTGCTGATTTTCCATTTTTCCGTAAACGTCTTTTATTCTGTATTAATGCTCTAATTTCTGTAGACACGTGAAATGAGTTGTGAGGCGAGAATTCATTCCTCTTTTGGGGAGTAGCAGCATAGGCAGCTTCATGAGTTAAGTTTGTAAAACCTTCAACTGTATCATCCAGTTCTGCTGAAGTTTTAATAGAGGTGTCAAGTACTATATTTTGAGTTAACCAGTCTTGAAATATGCAAATATCACTTTTATAGCTTCAAGCAGATTATTTTCGTGGTTTAACATTGATTAAATGTTGTAGCTGACAATAATTGGCGAGTGATCAGAGCTTAATTCTTCTGAGCTAAGCGCATCTAAAAGCTGAGTTGGGATACCTTTATATACAGCAAAATCTAAGAGGTCAGGAATTTTCAATGGATCACTTGGTCAATAGGTTGGCTCATCGCTTGACAGAGTTTTAAAATTATTCTTTATAATACATTTGTTAAGCTCTCTACCCTGAACAACTTAATAAATTTTATAGCGAACTATGACAACATGATCGATCTGTTTGGTGGTTAAATTTAATGCGCTATCTTCCAATAATTAAATTTTTCTTGTTCTGAAAAAAATATAATTAAATAAATATTAAATTATAAACTTACCTATACTGTTTTTGACACATTCATATGTATTCAATATGTGCGTTTCATTTTTACACATTCAAAAATTATGTATGATGAATGTTGCTACTCTTACGACAGAATTTCCCATTTCAAACCAAAAAGTTAAATATGAATATGTAGTAGTACATCAGATGACATACGCCAGCAGCTGTACACTCTTATAAAAGATTGTACCTGCTCGATTCAGTTCTGCAGCTCGGATAATTTTCTCCAGCAGCAGATTGAAAAAGTCGCACGATAGGGAGTCGCCTTGTCTGAAACCTCGTTTGGTATCGAACGGCTCGGAGAGGTCCTTCCCGATCCTGACGGAGCTTTTCGTGTTGCTCAACGTCAGTTTACACAGCCGTATTAGTTTTGCGGGGATACCAAATTCAGACATCGCGGCATAAAGGCAGCTCCTTTTCGTGCTGTCGAAAGCAGCTTTGAAATCGACGAATAGGTGGTGAGTGTCGATTCTCCTTTCACGGTTCTTTTCCAAGATTTGGCATATGGTGAATATCTGGTCGGTTGTTGATTTACCAGGTCTGAAGCATCACTGATAAGGTTCAATCAGTTTGTTGACGGTGGGCTTTAATCTTTCACACAATACGCTCGACAGAACCTTATATGCGATGTTGAGGAGGCTTATCCCACGGTAGTTGGCGCAGATTGTGGGGTCTCCTTTTAAAGGATTAAGCATAGCACACTTAAATTCCAATCGTTCGGCATGCTTTCATCCGACCATATTTTGCAAAGAAGCTGATGCATGCTCCTTATCAGTTCTTCGCCGCCGTGTTTGAATAGCTCGTCCCGCAATCCATCAGCCCTTGCCGCTTTGTTGTTTTTCAGTCGGGCAATTGATATTCGAACTTCTTCATGGTCGGGCAATGGAACGTCTGCTCCATCGTCACCGATTGGGGTATCGGGTTTGCTTTCTCCTGGTGTTGTGCGTTCACAGCCATTCAGCAGGCTGGAGAAGTGTTCCCTCCATAATTTAAGTATGCTCTGGGCATCGGTTGCTAGATCACCTTGGGGTGTTCTACAAGAGTATGCTCCGGTCTTGAAACCTTCTGTAAGCCGCCGCATCTTTTCGTAGAATTTTCGAGCATTACCCCTGTCGGCCAGCTTATCAAGCTCTTCGTACTCACGCATTTCGGAATCTTTCTTTTTCTGTCTACAAATGCGTCTCGCTTCCCTCTTCAACTCTCGGTATCTATCCCATCCCGCACGTGTTGTGGTCGATCGTAACGTTGCGAGGTAGGCAGCCTGTTTTCTCTCCGCTGTGACACGGCACTCCTCGTCGTACCAGCTGTTCTTTTGCTCGGAGCTGGTTTCGGTTGCAGCTGTACGTAAGGAGTTTGAAATGTCGTCCCACAGTTCCCTTATATCGAGTTGTTGACGAGTGCTCTCAGAGAGCAGGAGTGCAAGCCGAGTAGAAAATCGTTCGGCTGTCTGTTGTGATTGCAGCTTCTCGACGTCGAACCTTCCTTGTGTTTGTTGGCGTACGTTTTTTGCTGCACAGAGGCGGGTGCGAATTTTGGCTGCAGCAATATAGTGGTCCGAGTCGATGTTAGGACCTCGGAGCGCACGCACATCTAAAACACTGGAGACGTGTTTTCCGTCTATCACAACATGATCGATCTGGTTGGTGGTTTTTCGATCCGGAGACAGCCAGGTAGCTTGATGTATCTTCTTATGCTGGAATCTAGTTCCACAGATAACCATATTTCGGGCCCGGCGAAGTCGATCAGCCTCAACCCATTTGGGGATGTTTCCTCGTTGAGGCTGAATTTACCGACCGTAGTGCCAAATATACCTTCTTTGCCCACCCTGGCGTTGAAGTCGCCAAGCACGATTTTGACATCGTGGCGGGGGCATCTCTCATAAGTGCGCTCTAAGCACTCATAAAAGGCATCTTTGGTCACATCGTCCTCGTGTTGAAGAACCTCGCTTTGATGCGGATTGTGGCTAGACGTTCATTCTCCGGAGTGAATGATAGTACTCGGCGACGGAGTCTCTCTCCCACCACGAATCCAACACCAAACTTGCGCTCCTTTATATGGCCACAGTAGTAAATGTCACAAGGACCTACTCGTCTCTGTCCTTGTCCCGTCCATCGCATTTCTTGGACGGCGGTGATGTCAGCCTTTATTTTCACGAGGACATCAACCAGCTGGGCAACGGCACCTTCCCAATTAAGGGACCGGACATTCCAGGTGCATGCCCTTAATTCGTAGTCCTTATTTCGTTTGCCATGTTCGTCATCAAAAGGGGGGTCTCTCATCCGAGGCTGTTGGTTGATTTTCATTGGGGGTGTTTTTTACGTGGCGGGTCCCAAACCCAGCGCACAACCCTAAGTAGGGGATATTTCGCCTTCTCACATTAGCTCGCCTTCAAACGGATGTTCTTAGGCTACCCAGAAGATACTTGGTCAAAGACCGGAAGTCGTGAGCTGCTTGAGTCATATGTAAAAGAATCGTTTCTGGCCACTCCCAAGTGAATGGCGATCAGAGAACTTTCCTCACTTGCGTGAACTTCTACACATGACTCCATCCTCCTTGGAAATACCTTAAAAAAAATTCCCTGAAAGTTTTAGCTCTTAATATTAATATTAAGAACTGGGCCAAGGCCTGTAAACATTTTCCATAGAAAATACACTACAGTCGTGAGTTTTTATTTTTAAATTCCTACAGATCAGAGTAATTTTATGGCATCGCTTTGACTTTCGACGCAGATTTCTCAGAATTGTTCACGCTACAAAAGTGCTCAGTGCAACAAAGTCGTAACTCACACCGGGGAGGTAGTATGTGGCTCTAAACCCGATTTTTCCAAGAATTTCGCATTTTTTTTGTATATATCTCGTAAATCACAAGAGCTATAGAAAAAATTTACATTACAAATTTGTAGGAAATTTTATTTGCTTTGCGTCTAAAGTCAAAGCGATGCCATAAAATACCTCTGATCTGTAGGAATTTAAAGATAAAAACTCACGATTGTAGTGTACTTTCTATGGAAAATTTTTACAGGCCTTGGCCCAGTTCTAAATGTTAATATTAAGAGCTAAAACTTTCAGGGAATTTTTTTTGGGGGTGTTTCCAAGGAAATTCTGTGACGGGACTAAAAAAATTAGTAGTTCAATAAAAAAAACACCCTAATATGCATGATTAAGATAAGATTGTTTATACTCATTTTAATTTGAAATATAATTTATAGACACTTGTTTTTATTAGAAAGAATATTGCTAAATAAAGAATTTCAGCGAATTGCTTATATTTACTTATTATTTTATGGCAGCGCTCCATTTCCTCATAATTGTTAGCACATAAGTGCTGCTCACTACGAATGTAAAAAGTAGTTTTTAAAATATAAATTTCTTGCTTATAAAACCTGCAATCTAATTGTGAATTTGTTTAAATGTTTACAGTTTAATTAAATGAATTTGAAGTGAAAAGTGTGCATAAAGTGTGTAAAATGTATTGAAATAGCTTGTTGAAATGTTCGAATTTTGGGAATTTTTGAGCATTAAAGTCAAATTTCTTGTAAACTAAGCCTACAACCCAGATATTTTTTAATCAGGAGGACTTCGCCTTTCTCTCTGGTCCTTCATGGAGCTTCATCATCAAAAACTCAATTAAGTTCATCGATATAAAAGGCAACTCACGTAATCTCCTTCCTAAATCACAATTTATTTTTCATCGATTGGTACAGAGTCTAAGAAAATTCACTTTTATCACGTGCATAGTTAAATGTATATATTTATACATATGTATATGTAAATTGTAACGTTGACTTATATTGGAAGACATAATTTTACTAACTTCGGACCTACATTGCAAACATCTTGAAAATACATTTGTGGGTTGTGGAATCTAAAACGTTCGGACCGACTATGGGAGTTTTCACTGAGCTTTCACTGACAATTCATAAATTTATTTGTTTGGTTACATTTTGAGCAACGAGAATGGTAAGTTTTGGAAGCATTAATATTGGCCCGCGAAGTGCACCAATTTCAATGAGTAGGGCTTCTCCCCTATCACTCCACTAATTTCTTTTTGTTTGTATTTTTGCTTTTCCATTTTTCAATACCAATAAGGGGGATCTTGCTCTTGCTAGATTGCACGATGACACAAAATGCAAAAATCCTATACTGAAATATGCTAGGCCAAGAGAGCACCCATTGCAGAATCTAGTGATATATGATCGGCTGATTCGGTCAATTTATTGAGAATGACTATCATGTGTAGCAGTTCACGCAAGTGAGAAAAGTTCTCTGATCGCCATTCACTTGGGAGTGGTCAGAAACGATTCTTTTACATATGGTTCAAGCAGTTCACAACTTCCGGTCTTTGACCAAGTATCCTCTGGGTAGCCTAATAACATCCGTTTGAAGTCGAGCTACAGAGGGAAGGCGAAACATCCCATGCATAGGGTTGTACGCTGGCCGCCACGTAAAAAAACACCCCCAATGAAAAAGCAAACACAGCCTCGGATGAGAGACCCCCATTTTGTTGACGACCACGGCAAACGAAATAAGGACTACGAATTGAGAGCATGCACCTCGAGTGTCCGGTCCCTTAATTGGGAAGGTGCCGTTGCCCAGCTGGTTGATGTCCTCGTGAAAATAAAGGCTGACATCACCGCCGTCCAAGAAATGCAATGGACGGGACAAGGACAGAAACGAGTAGGTCTTTGTGGCATTTACTATAGTGGCCATATAAAGAAGCGCAAGTTTGGTGTGGGATTCGTGGTGCGAGAGAGACTTCGTCGCCTAGTACTATCATTCACTCCGGTGAATGAACGTCTAGCCACAATCCGCATCAAAGCGAGGTTCCTCAACATGTCGCTGATTTGCACCCACGCCCCGACGGAATAGAAGGACGATGTGATCAAAGATGCCTTCTATGAGCGCTTGGACCGCGCCTATGATAGCTGGCCCCACTACGATGTCAAACTCGTGCTTGGCGACTTTAATGCCAGGGTGGGCAAAGAAGGTATCTTTGGCACTACGGTCGGTAAATTCAACCTCCCCGACAAAATATCGCCAAAATGGGTTGAGGCTGATCGACTCCGCCGAGGTCCGAAATATGGTTATCTGCGGAACTAGATTCCAGCATAAGAAAATACATCTAGGTACCTGACTGTCTTCGGATCGAAAAGAAAAAGAGGCCGAAATGCGAAAGTATAGAGAGCTTGATAATCTGGTCGACAGGGGTAATGCTCGAAAATTCTACAAAAAAAATGCGTTTGCTTACAGAAGGTTTCAAGACCGGAGCATACTTTTGTAAAACTCCCACAGGTGATCTAGTTACCGATGCCCAAAGCATAGTTAAACTATGGAGGGAACACTTCTCCAGCCTGCTGAATGGCAGTGAACGTACAACGCCAGGAGAAGGCGAACCCGATTCCCCAATCGATGACGATGGAGCAAACGTTCCATTGCCCGACCATGAAGAAGTTCGAGTAGCAATTACCCGTCTGAAGAACAACAAAGCTTACGTTGAGCAGCCCCAAAAGCTCCGTCAGGATCGGGAAGCCGTTCGATACCAAACGAGGTCTCAGACAAGGCGACTCCCTACCGTGCGACTTCTTCAATCTGCTGCTGGAGAAAATAGTTCGAGCTGCAGAACCTAATTGAGCAGGTACAATCTTTTATAAGAGTGTACAGCTGCTGGCGTATTCCGATGATATTGTTACATCGGCCTCAACACCCGCGGCGTTAGTTCTGCTTTCTCCAAACTGAACAAGGAAGCAACGCAAATGGGTCTGGCAGTGAACGAGGGCAAGACGAAATATCCCCTGTTATCAAACAAACAGTCGGCGCACTCGCGACTTGGCACTCACGTCACTGTTGACAGTCATAACTTTGAAGTTGTATACAATTTCGTATATTTGGGAACCAGCATAAACACCACCAACAATGTCAACCTAGAAATCCAACGCAATAACTCTTGCCAACAGGTGCTACTTCGGACTGAGTAGGCAATTGAGAAGTCCTCTCTCGACGAACGAAAATCAAACTCTATAAGTCACTCATAATTTCTGTCCAGCTATATGGTGAAGAGGCTTGGACGATGACAACAACTGATGAGCCGACGTTGCGAGTTTTCGAGAGAAAGGTTCTGCGAATGATTTTGTCCTTTGCGCATTGGCCACGGCGAATATCGCATCCGATGGAACAATGAGCTGTACGAGATATATGACGACATTGACACAGTTCAACCAATTAAAAGACAGCGGCTACGCTGGTTGGGTCATGTTGTCCGGATGGATGAAAACACTCCAGCTCTGTAAGTATTTGACGCAGTACCCGCCGGGGGAGGCAGAGGATGAGGCAGACCTCCACTCCGTTGGAAGAACCCAGTGAAGAAGGACCTGGCTTCTCTTGAAATATCCAATTTGCGCCACGTGGCGAAGAGAAGAAACGACTGGCGCGCTGTTGTTGACTCGGCTATAATCGCGTAAGCTGTGTCTACACCAGTAAAGAAGAAGAAGGCTATTGTGAATTAGCGCACCTTCTGCATACATTCTTAATAAAAACTGTAACAAATCTTTATAATTTAAGTAGAACTTATAAAATCTATTTAAAACTTTCCTTCCTCAACAATTTAATGACGAAATATGTCTTTATGTGAAATGACAGCTCAAACAGTGTTGCAATTATATTTTTACGTGTCATTGCACGGAAATAAACATCGGTTTTGAATATTTTACATATTTTACAGCCATTGCAAATAATTTTCTGTGTGTGTTTGTTGTTGTAACGTTTCACCAAGAGGAAAATTTTTCAATTCGTACGTCGTACAAGGGTTTTGAAAGAGCAAAAGAATCGCCCCCATTTAACAATAGGGGGATTCTTTTGCTCTTGCAAGATTGCAGATTGCAAAAATCTCATACCGAAATATACAAGGCACGAGAGCACCCATTGCAGAATCTAGTGATATATGAACGGCTGATTCGCTCAATTTATTGTAAATGACTATTGTACATGGCCAATGTGAACTCGCGAACCTTCTGCATTCATTCTTAACAAAAAAAACTGTAACAAATCTTTATCATTTAAATAGAAATTATAAAATCTATTTTAAATTTACCTTCGCCAACAATTTAACGTCAGAATAAGTATGTATTTAAGTAAAATGACAACTAGCAGAGGGTTGCAATTATTCTTTTACGTTTCATTGCATGAAAATAAACATGTGTTTTGGTCTGATATATTTTACAGCCATTGCAAATAATTTTTGCTTGTGTTTGTTGTTGTGCCGTTGCAGCAAGAAGGAAATTCTGCAATTCTTGCACCGTGCAGGACTTTGCAAGAGAATCCCCCTAATATGTATGTATTTGTATATGGAATGTAAACAAATATCAAGTAACATTTTAAGGCCGGCAAAATGTGTCTTCCAATAAAATCGATTAAACTAGAGCAGGAATGTAAGTTTTCAAACAGTTTTCAGCGAAAACTGGTTTTCAATGTTTTTTCGTTTGACAGATTTTACATGGATGAAAACATAAGTTTTAACGCGAAATCCAGTTTTTCCCACGAAAACATGTTTTCATTGTCGGTCCGAACATAGTATTATACTGGCTTATCAAGTGTTCGCTTAAAGTGGCCATACACGACACACATGTGCGTTCGATCTGTAGGAAATCATTTCGCCATACACGACATACAAATCCTTTTTGCGTTCGTTCTACAAATAGTGAGTATGTGCGACAAGCATGCGGAAAATTGTTCGCCTGCGATCTTTCCTATTCAGGGACACGAGAAAAATGACCTTTTGTGTTGACACAGCGCCATACACGACATACATGTGTGCTCGAACGAACATGTGTGTCGTGTATGGCCACTTTTAGCTTGTACATTGGCCTCGAGGCATTGCTAGTTCATTACTTCTGTTTTGTTCACTATAGTTGCGTTTTTAGAAAAAAGGTCGTTGGCAGTACCGACAAACCTTACTTTGACAGCTTAAAAATGTAAACAAACCATAATTACATATAAAATTATTTTACATGGTATTTTGGTTAAAATTAAAACGATTAAGCCTTCTGTTTTCAGTTTTTTACATTCTTGACCTCAAATAAGCAAAATATATTTGTAAGGTCTTTTAATAATCCGTTTCCAAATTTAAAAATTCAAACTAATCTTCTCTTAATGTCAGATATTTTGAAATAAATTTCATATCAGCTAACTATTCTTGCCCGCTTTGCCAAAACAATTCTAAAATATGAAATAAGCTAGACGCATGTTACTTGCCAATAATTTAGCTATTGGCTTATAACGGTCAAATAAAATACGCCTATTATAGATCATAGACACACTTAGCTTGTCCTAGATGATAATATTACAATCAACCATATATACATATGTATGTATACTCTGAAAATGTTGCACAGTGTACTTAGGTTCAGTAGATAAAAGATATACATATAACATCAAAATAACTTGATCAATTGATCATGTGAATTCTGATTTTGTAGGTCTGCCTTAGCAGGAGGTAATGCTCCTAAAGCTATCTTGCTGAAGCTTGCCACACATTACAAATAAAGGATGTCTCAGTTAACCCAAGATTTAGATTTGCCGGCATTTATTTAGTACAGTGTTGAGAACACAAAAAAATCAATGGTTTAGTAAAAATGGAACCTTACACATGCCTTCATTATTGAAAATTTTTGAAAAAAATAATGAAAGTTTGGTCGTAATCGGAATTGTGTTTTAACTATGTCAACTGCGAAGATTAATTCAAATGGCATCAAATTTAAATCTTGGGTTAATTTTGAGACATCCTGTAAATATTTAAGTCTTTTAAGTTTAGTTGTGGTGCTGCCTCCCAGAGATTTACATTTCTATTACCTATGACTACTAGCGCGAGTGAAGTAACCACTAGACATCTGCAAACGGTAACATTTTTTCTTCTCTTAGGACGGCATTAAAATTATTTATGGTGTAACACTTATGGAACGTTAAATATCTTGTCTTGTTGTTTAAATTATTAAATACATTCGTAAAATGAATAAAATATTAGGAAAATGCTTTGTTTTTCAAATTACTAGTATTTCCATTTCATAAAAAAAAAAACATTTCATACCGGTACACAAGAATTTTCCTTTTAAAATATTTTGTTGCGAAAGGAGAGACTCATTTTATTTATAAAATTATGAATCTATACCTACTTATATCGATAATGGCGTGGAATACCTATCTAATCAAATGCCTGATTTTTGTGTTGGAAAAGACATCAGCTTAAATAATGACTAGAATCACCGAGAACCTCGTTCTTTGATTAATGGTGATAAAATTAAAAAAAAAAATTGGGGTAAAGTCGTTTTAACAGCAACATACTATATTTATTATCCGCAAGTACAGTGTTGCAAAATCTGAAGAATATGACAATATATACAAATATCTCAAAATATTTGGAGCGACATTTTATGCACGTATTAAAGCACACAAAGAAAAATTTGACGAAAACCCAATTAAAGCAATATATTTGGACAAATGGTTACAAATTGTGTGATCTGGAGCCCATGATTCAATTATATTAGGTTGTCTCGATATCAAAAAAAAACACAATTTAATAAAAGTAATTGGTTTAATAATGTCAAAATCAGCCGTTTTCTTTGGTATGGTTTTGTGCTTGATTTTGAATACGAAAACAGAAAATTCATCAGAAAAACAAAAAACAAAATGATAGTAATACTACACTGAGGAAACCTGTTTATAATTGGATCATGGTGAAATCGAGTAATTTTATGACAGCTGGAAATGTTGCATATAAATTAAACATGCAAAAATCTAAGACTGAGCAATGCTCAATGAACATAAAGAATTGAATTTGAGAAAAAGTCAGGTTTCCACCGGTAAAAAGAGATAAATCAGGAGACTGTTCATTGGGGCGTTTTTTTACGTGGCGGGTCCCAAACCCTTATTCTTAGGCTGTCCATAGGATACCTGGTCAAAGACCGGAAGTCGTGAGCTGCTTGAGCCATATGTAAAAGAATACTTTTTGACCACTCCCAAGTGAATGACAATCAGTGAACTTTCCTCACTTGCGTGAACTTCTACACATGACTCCATCATCCAAGGCGATTTTTTTTAGTGTGACTTCTTCAACCTACTTCTGCAGAAAAGAATTCGAGCTGCAGGACTAAACCGAGAGGGTAAAACCTTCTATAAGAGTGTACAGCTGTTGGCGCATACTGATGATATTGATATCATTGGCAACACTTTGAAGTTGTAGATAATTTTGTTTATCTTGGAACCAGTATCAACACCAACAATAACGTCAGCTTCAAAATCCAACGAAGATTATCTCTTGCCAACAGTTGCTATGAGATATACCACGACTATGACATAGTTCAGCGAATTAAAAGACATCGGCTCCGTTGGGTAGGTCATGTCGCCCGAATAGACGAAAACACTGTAGCTGTGAAAGTATTCGACGCAGTAGCCGCCGGAGGAATCAAAGGAAGATGAAGATCTCCACTCCGTTGGAAATACCAGGTGCAGAAGGACCTGGCTTCGCGTGGAATCTTCAATTGGCGCCACCTTGTAAAAAGAAGAAAAGACTAAATTAGAAGATAATTCAAGTGAGAAATAATAAAGATGCAGTAAAAGTGTGAACGGTAAACCAAAAATAAGGAACACGTAGACACCGACATCGGAGGATGGAGTCATGTGTATAAGTTCACGCAAGTGAGGAAAGTTCTCTGATCGCCATTCACTTGGGAGTGGCCAGAAACGATTCTTTTACATATGACTCAAGTAGCTCACGACTTCCGGTCTTTGACCAAGTATCCTCTGGGTAGCCTAAGAACATCCGTTTGAAGGCGAGCTACTTAGGGTTGTGCGCTGGGTTTGGGACCACGTAAAAAAACACCCCCAATGAAAAAGCAAACACAGCCTCGGATGAGAGACCCCCCTTTTGATGATGACTATGGCAAACGAAATAAGGATTACGAATTGAGGGTATGCACCTGGAATGTCCGGTCCCTTAATGGGGAAGGTGCCGCTGCCCAGCTGGTTGATGTCCTCGTGAAAATAAAGGCTGACATCACCGCTGTCCAAGAAATGCGATGGACGGGACAAGGACAGAGACGAGTAGGTCCTTGTGACATTTACTACTGTGGCCATATAAAGGAGCGCAAGTTTGGTGTTGGATTCGTGGTGGGAGAGAGACTCCGACGCTGAGTACTATCATTCACTCCGGAGAATGAACGTCTAGCCACAATCCGCATCAAAGCGAGGTTCTTCAACATATCGCTGATTTGCGCCCACGCTCCGACGGAAGAGAAGGACGATGTGATCAAAGATGCCTTTTATGAGTGCTTAGAGCGCACTTATGAGAGATGCCCCCGCCACGATGTCAAAATCGTGCTTGGCGACTTTAATGCCAGGGTGGGCAAAGAAGGTATCTTTGGCACTACGGTCGGTAAATTCAACCTCCCCGACAAAATATCGCCAAAATGGGTTGAGGCTGATCGACTTCGCCGGGCCCGAAATATGGTTATCTGTAGTACTAGATTCCAGCATAAGAAGATACATCAAGCTACCTGGCTGTCTCCGGATCGAAAAACCATCAACCAGATCGATCATGTTGTGATAGACGGAAAACACGTCTCCAGTGTTTTAGATGTGCGTGTGCTCCGAGGTCCTAACATCGACTCGGACCACTATATTGCTGCAGCCAAAATTCGCACCCGCCTCTGTGCAGCAAAAAACGCACGCCAACAAACACAAGGAAGGTTCGACGTCGAGAAGCTGCAATCACAACAGACAGCCGAACGATTTTCTACTCGGCTTGCACTCCTGCTCTCTGAGAGCACTCGTCAACAACTCGATATAAGGGAACTGTGGGACGACATTTCAAACTCCTTACGTACAGCTGCAACCGAAACCATTGGTTTTCGGAAAGTGCAAAAGAACAGCTGGTACGACGAGGAGTGCCGTGTCGCAGCGGAGAGAAAACAGGCTGCCTACCTCGCAACGTTACGATCGACCACAACACGTGCGGGATGGGATAGATACCGAGAGTTGAAGAGGGAAGCGAGACGCATTTGTAGACAGAAAAAGAAAGATTCCGAAATGCGTGAGTACGAAGAGCTTGATAAGCTGGCCGACAGGGGTAATGCTCGAAAATTCTACAATAAAATGCGGCGGCTTACAGAAGGTTTCAAGACGTTCCATTGCTATTCAAACACGGCGGCGAAGAACTGATAAGGAGCATGCATCAGCTTCTTTGTAAAATATGGTCGGATGAAAGCAAGCCCAACGATTGGAATTTAAGTGTGCTATGCCCAATCCATAAAAAAGGAGACCCCACAATCTGCGCCAACTACCGTGGGATAAGCCTCCTCAACATCGCATACAAGGTTCTATCGAGCGTATTGTGTGAAAGATTAAAGCCCACCGTCAACAAACTGATTGGACCTTATCAGTGTGGCTTCAGACCTGGTAAATCAACAACCGACCAGATATTTACCATGCGCCAAATCTTGGAAAAGACTCGTGAAAGGAGAATCGACACTCACCACCTATTCGTCGATTTCAAAGCTGCTTTCGACAGCACGAAAAGGAGCTGCCTTTATGCCGCGATGTCTGAGCTTGGTATCCCTGCAAAACTAATACGGCTGTGTAAACTGACGTTGAGCAACACGAAAAGCTCCGTCAGGATCGGGAAGGACCTCTCCGAGCTGTTCGATACCAAACGAGGTTTCAGACAAGGCGACTCCCTATCGTGCGACTTCTTCAATCTGCTGCTGGAGAAAATTATTGGAGCTGCAGAATTGAATCGAGCAGGTACAATTTTTATAAGAGTGTACAGCTGCTAGCGTATGCCGATGATATTGATATCATCGGTCTCAACACCCGCGCCGTTAGTTCTGCTTTCTCCAGACTGAACAAGGAAGCAACGCAAATGGGTATGGCAGTGAACGAGGGCAAGACGAAATATCTCCTGTCATCAAACAAACAGTCGTCGCACTCGCGACTTGGCTCCCACGTCACTGTTGACAGTCATAACTTTGAAGTTGTAGATAATTTCGTCTATTTAGGAACCAGTATTAACACCACCAACAATGTCAGCCTGGAAATCCTACGCAGGATTACGCTTGCCAACAGGTGCTACTTCGGACTGAGTAGGCAATTGAAAAGTAAAGTCCTCTCTTGACGAACAAAGCCAAGCTCTATAAGTCGCTCATAATTCCCGTCCTGCTATATGGTGCAGAGGCTTGGACGATGACAGCAACTGATGAGTCGACGTTGCGAGTTTTCGAGAGAAAAGTTCTGCGAAAAATTTATGGTCCTTTGCGCGTTGGCCACTGCGAATATCTGGAACGATTAGCTGTACGAGATATACGACGACATTGGCTGTTGCGGATTTTATTGACTGCTTTGATGACATATTGCAGTGATTGAAATAGTTTTTCACTTAAGTTTCTAGCAACTAAATGTTGTCTATGAATAACGCAATGTAGCCCAAGGACATCTGAAATTTTATTTTTTAAGTGCGCTATTAAGCCTTTATGGCACCCTATCATAGCCGGAGCGCCATCCGTAGCAATTGAAATATTATTTTTCAAAGGAATCTCTTTCTAATCGCAAAACTTTTCCAATATATTGAATATGGTTTCGCCTTTTGTATCGGTCTCTAAATTTCTTTAATAAACCTCACGTAAGACAACAACAATGCTTCATTAGTTGGTAAAGTGGACTCATCGAGCTGAATTGAGAATTGGCTTGTCCTCAGGTGATCGCACAATGAATCTTCAATGTTTTGAGCCATTTCATCAATTCGTCTTTGCACAGAATTATTACTCAAAGGAATTTTTTGGATAATATCTGCGGCCGGTTTATGAAGCACGGTAGTTATTACTTCATTTATTGCTGGCAATATCAACTCTTCTCCGATGTTATGTGGTTTGCCTTTTTGAGCAATTAACAAAGAGATATTGTACGAAGCTCGAAGTCCGTCGTCATCTTGCTTAGCAACCGCCGAAAATAGTTTTGCTACACTTTGCTGAGTATTATGCTTCTTCTCTAGGTCTTGAAAATATGCTATATTCTTGTCTCCCTTATCTGGATGCATTTTATTCAGATGATCTTGCAGTCTTGAAGGCTTCATTGCTTCATTCGAAAATGTTTTTAGACATAAAAGACACAAAGGCGAGGATGGGTTTGTGGGATTTTCAATGAATCCGAATTTAATGTATTCCGCACAGTATTGCCGTCTCTTCTTTTTTACTTCCGACATTGTTTTGCTTTGAGAAATACGTTTAACTTCGCGAGTAGTGTAAAGGAGGCGTAAGTAATGCTCATCTATTCGCGCAAAACCACAAATGAATATAAAATAAATATTATATTGTTTATATAGGAATGCACAATTATTATATAGTAGTTCAAAAATATGAATTCTTATTTTTCCTAGAAATAAGGGACCTTTATCCTTTTTTTTATTTTTCCCAGAAATACATTTGTAAGAAAGAATAAAGATATTTTTTTTATTTTCCACATAAAAGATTTAAGGAGTTCAAAAGCTCAAAACGTGCGCTACATCAGCTACCTACCCGACGTCATTTCGCAAGTGATAAAATAAATTTTTCAAGAGCTCAAAGCATGCGCTGCATCAGCTCGAATCGCCCAACACCTTTACGCAAATGATTATATTATGATAGCAAATGCCCACATACAGATTTGGCAATGGCAAGAGCAATACGTTTGACAGTTAGTATTCTATAAATTCTATCCTGTAGAAATGCCCCGTTATGAAACGGAGCCACCGATGGACATGATTTTCATTTTTTCTATATTCAATAAAATAGGAGAGATATATGAACTACGCGGAGAGAAATATAGAACCGAGTTTGAGCAATCTTTTAATTCATATTAGTTGATGCTCACAAGTTGTTGTTGAGAGTCGAGAGCTCATGTAGTCGTTGTCTAAGAGGCCTCCTAGCTAAATAAAATTGGAAATAACCCCCCAGGCCTCTACACAACGCCCCCATTTTCTTTCTGGGTCTCTTACCGCCCCCTTGACACCTGCAGCGCCCACAAGGGGGCGTTATCGCCCACTTTGGGAAATACTGATTTATACGTTAAAATTTCTATATTTGTAAGAAACATGTTCTGCGCGAAATAATTACTGTATCAGCAGAATATCAGCTGGGCATCAACAATGCATTATCAATTGCAGTACGGCAGTAATTATTAAGCAGCTCGAACACAGCCTAAAGGTTGATACATCACTTGTGATTCATTTTAATAAATTTGATTAATTTATTTTGGCGTCGGGAGCAAAAATTGAGGAGGTGGATAAAGTGTCACACTTACTTTTAACTTTACCATCTACATATCGCTCATTTGCTGCAAGACCGGCATAAGTCAAAAAAATCGATTCGCCAGAAAACGCGTTTAAAGTTTTCAACTAACTCCAACCTTACACGGAAAACAGGAAATATATTCTCTTCTCAAGCGGAGCATATAAGAGGTATTCATACACGGAAAACAGGAAATATATTCTCTTCTCAAGCGGATCATATAAGAGGTATTCATATGAATTTTTCACTCAACATGAAGTATGATATAACGAACAATTCTGCAGCATTAACTCAAAAATCACGTTTTTTGATTTATGCCGGTCTTGCAGCAAATGAGCGATATGATCGAAACTTTGCCCGCTGAAAACTTGACTGTGGCATTTGTTAAAAATCGCTTGTTTGATCACGAAATTAAACATGAACGTTACTATCATTAAAATTTTGCAAGCTTTATCAAAAAAAAAAAGGAAAATGAAAATAAAATAAAAATATGTATGGAAAAACTAAAGTCAAGTCCAAACAAGTTAAAAATGTAAAGGCTAACTTATAGTGGAATTCTGTAAGCAGTCTCTAGTCACTATTTGACACATTTTGAGATAAAGTCTCAATTTGTGACTAGTTACTAATCACTAAACAGTCTCTAGCGTTAGTCTCAAAATATTGAATCAAATTTGAGACCTGATAGTTAGCAGGTCACAAAACTAAAAAGAACTCTTGTTTGCCATTTTGAATATACTGAATAGACATCATTAATATTAATCGATTGCCGTTTTTTTATATTGGTTGTCAAAAAAGTCTTGCGGTATTTTTATTGAATTTTTTTTTTTTGTTGAAATTGAAATGAATTTTTGATGACTCATGCCCAGCTCTTGACCGATACTACGGCTGCTACTATGCCGGTCTCTTTCGACCAATTCAGCGATTTTATCGCAATTTTGGACGACAGGCCTTCCGGAGCGTGGCGCATCTTCGACCACCCCTACACCAGAACGGAAACGTTGAAACCATCGTTGTGCGGTGGAAATGGAAACTGTATCGGGTCCATAAACTGCACAAATTTTATTGGCGGCTTGAAATGCATTTTTGCCTTTATCGTAGTATTACTGTAAAATATGCCGTATTTTTTCTTTATTTTGCTCCATGTTTGCGACGCTATAACTCACGAACGACTTAAAAGAAACGACAATCAATCAAACACGTGTTAGCGCGTGAAATGAGCTTTCCAAAAAGGTATGGCATGTACCCGATGCGACGAATAAAACTAGAACTAGGCGCTTTCAGCGCTAACTAGCGAAAATACCGCAAGACTTTTTTGACAACCTAATATTTTGTAAGCAACTCAAACACGAAAAGGTTAAAAATAAATTAATTTTACATAAATTTTTATTTTTATTGGTAATTATGTTTTTTGACTATGTTATACAAAATTTAATATTTGTTATTGATTAAATTAGTACACATTTTATTGGAAAACCCACAGCACTGCTTTGATTGAAGTGAAAATATCTGTATTTTAGGTTTGTATTTAACAGTGGGAGGATGGCGTCATGTAATACTGATATCATCGGCCTCAACACCCGCGCCGTTAGTCCTGCTTTCTCCAGACTGGACAAGGAAGCAAAACAAATGGGTCTGGCAATGAATGAGGGCAAGACGAAATATCTCCTGTCATCAAACAAACAGTCGTCGCACTCGCAACTTGGCACTCACGTCACTGTTGACAGTCATAACTTTGAAGTTGTAGATAATTTCGTCTATCTTGGAACCAGCGTAAACACCACCAACAATGTCAGCCTAGAAATCCAACGCAGGATACCTCTTGCTAACAGGTGCTATTTCGGACTAAGTAGGCAATTGAGAAGCAAGGAAGAGGAAGACCTCTACTCCGTTGGAAGGACCAAGTGGAGAAGGACCTGGCTGCGCTTAGAATATCCAATTGGCGCCACGTAGCGAAAAGAAGAAACGACTGGCGCGCGGTTGTTAACCCGGCTATAATCGCGTGTCGTGAGAGATTGGGATACATTAGCAATGGGAAGTTCCTAGAAATTTTGCGAAACAATAGGGGTATTCGCTTGCTCTTGCAAGATTGCAGATTGCAAAAATACTATACCGAAATAAAGAAAGGCACGAGAGCACCCATTGCAGAATCTAGTGATATATAAACGGCTGAGTCGGTCAATTTATTGTGAATGACTATTATGCATGGCTATTGTAAATTGGCGCACCTTTTGCAGACATTTTTAACAAAAAAACTGTAACAGATCTTTATAATTTAAATAGAAATTATAAAATCTATTTAAAACTTACCTTCCTCAACAATTTAACAACGTAAAATGTCTTATTGTAAAATGACAGCTAAAACAGGGTTCCAATTATATTTTTATGTGTCATTGCACGAAAATAAACATGGGTTTTGGTCTGACATATTTTACAGTCATTGCAAATACTTTTCTGCGTGTGTTTGTGTTGTGCCGGTGCACCAAGAGGAAATATATGCAATTCTTGCACCGTGCAAGGGTTTTGCAAGAGCAAGCGAATACCCCTAATATGCTTGAAGATGTAGAATTTTAAAAAATGTTAAGGTTAATAACGAACTATGTGTGCCATGTATAAGTGGTAAACAATTTAAAAATAAAGAATACACTATTCGTTGTTCACTCTGATGTTTGTGGTCCAATAACATCTTTTAATATTGATGTGTACTACTAATATTTAATAACTTATAAACCTGACATACTATATTTTCAACTTTTAAAAATTGTATATCAAAAAGCGAAGTTCATTTTAATTTAAAGGCTTTAAATTTATACATTGATGATGGTAGAGAATATTATCCAATGAAATGCGAGATTATTATGTTGAAAAAAGCATAACCACCACAATTAATTGGACTTTCCGAACGTATGATAATAAAGAAAGCAAGAATATTGATCAGCCGGGCCAAATTAGACAAATGTTTTTAGGGTGAAGCTTTTTTAATAGCAACATATTTAATTAACTGAACCCCAAGTAGAGCTTTGCGGGATAAGAAAACTATTTAAAAATTACACAGTGTATCTGCATAATAAAGTGAGAAAGCGAAAGTTTGATAATAAATCGATAAAAGCTGTGCTCTTTGGGTATGAACCAAATGGCTATAAGTTATGGGATGTGATTTCAAACAAATGTATAGAAGAACGAGATGTTGCTGTGGATGAAAAAAATCTGGGAAACTCTAGGATGTGGTAAGTGACCCAAATTTCCAAAATAATAGTATAGAACAGGTAGAAAATATCTTGAATGATCGTATGGATAGTCTACAATAATACGAGTATATCGAATTTAAATTCAGAGTCGAAAGAGTAAAATTTTATAAATGAGAGTACGAAAGAAAAATCTGATAATTTAAAATCTGATAAGCACCCTAATGATACAGCAGCCCTGCCAACCATGAGCGGGTAAAACACCAGATAATCAGCGGGTAACATGGTGGTAAACGTGGTGGTAAACATATAGAATGTTTCTTAAGCCGGGCAGATATTTTACCTACTCACGTACGTATACATGTGATCATACAACAAAAAATAACCCGAAAATGTGCGTTGGTGTTAGTGAATAGAGAAAAAATGTGTAGTTGTATTGAAATATTTGTCACAAGCGGGTAGCCGTGGTTGGCAGGGAGCATTTGAAAATACTGATCCAAATACAGTATAATCCCATTTATCCGAACATCGATTATCCGAATATCCGATTATCCGGACTCATTCGTCTCGGCTCTAGTTGTCAATCGGATCCCATTCAGTTGTTACAACTGAAACGCATCAGGGGTTTGGCTGCAATGAAACGATGTGATTCTTTACGTCAAAGATCAATAACAAGTTATTTCCAACCAAAGTTTTAAATTATATAGGCATTCTGTAATACATTATTTATCGTTATAGCTCGGTTTTTATATATCGTACATATTATCTAAACTACACTTGTAAAACTTATTACATAATAAAACTTTATTATAGGTTATTTAAATATTGTTTGATTTGCTTTGAAATCGATTATCCGGATTTTCGATTATACGGAATACCCCTGGTTTTATTTGATCCGGATAATCGGGATTCTCCTGTAATAATTATCGGTGAAAACTTATCAACAATACAAACAAATTATGAGAAAACTGAAGTCAGAAGAAGTGAAAAGTTAAAACATAAGCCACAAATATGGCGTAGATTTTTGAGTAATTGTTTAATGAATGCGTACATTTTTTGTAACGATGTACCAACAACTTATGGCAAGAGGAGTTAGATTATGATATTTATAATAAAACTTGGTCTTTGGTAGAGACACCCAAGGGTTAAAATAAAGTTGATTGAAGTTGGGTTTTTACTATTAAAATTGACCATTTGGGTCGGCTTTAGTATACCGTCCCAGGATTTCGGGAATAAAATGGGTATGGTCGGATAAAGGAGATTCTCCAGATCACGAATATATAGTTATAGCCGCAGGAAGCTTATAGTTTTCGAGATATTCGCGTTTAAAGTTGAAAATTTGCAATATTTTAATTCCATATTTTCTATATATAAAATTAATTTTGCACTTATGTATATTTTTCAATTTTATAGTATATACATTAACACATCACTTCTTCATTTGTACACATTTATTTTATCTATACTAATATTATAAAGAGGAAAGATTTGTACCTATTTTTGTATGTTTGTATGTTTGTAATAAATAGGCTCAAAAAATACTGGGCCGATTTAAAAAATTCTTTCACCAATAGAATGCTACATTCTTCCAATTTGACATAGGCTACATTTCATTTTGAAAAAAATTAGGGATCCTTGGTAAAATTTGAACAATGTAACCGAAGGAGTAGAAAAATGAGTCTTAAAGTGTCTTTCGTCGTATGCGCTGCCGAAACTATTAGCGATAGAACAAAATAATATACAACAATATTGAAGAACATCATAATGTCTACAAAAAGCTCCGCGGTAGCATATGTCCAAATATTGTAGTTTTGTCACTACAACAATTTTTTTCATTTTAAACATTAATGAAAATTATGTGTTTATATTAATCCTTATCCAAATAAATTATTTTATGGTCAAGACCATTTAACTACCTATAAAATAGTTTTTAAATTGGACTTTCCATTCAAAAGATATTACGAATTAAAAAATTCAAAAAGTAAACAAAACCGCCATAGCGGCGTGGCCGTTGTTTGCGATGCATTCTGAAAAGCGCGCCGGGCCAGAGAATGTAAAGTAGAGAGAAGGTGCAAATTGAATTATGTATGATGTTCGATTTGGCGGCTAACAGAGCCGATAGAATCAAAGTAAGGAATTCGACGTTGTCGCTGCTATTTAGCAGAATTGAGCACGTGCAGTGGTAAAAATATATGTATACCGACTGAATTCATTATTTATTACTGTTATTTTAATTTTTTGATTATTATTATTTTTATTTTTTAATTTTTCATAATTAGTATTTTTATTTTATTTTTTTCATAATTATTACTTTTACTTATAATATTTTTATACGCCAATTTTTAAAGAATATTATTATTATTATTATTTAATATATTTATTTAATAATTTATTATTTACTTATATGTAAAACGACTGAATTCATTATTTATTACAGTTATTTTAATTTTTTGATTATTATTATTTTTATTTTTTAATTTTTTAAAAGTGCCCGCCACTCAAACCATCAAAGAAATCGAACATAAATATACTTACATACAAATATGTATAACTGTGGGATTTTTTTTAATACAAATAAAAATATTTGTGAAAAAGTGTTTTATATCCAAATTTCCAAAAATAAATAATTGTCTACCCCGTGCGATGCCGGGACGGGCTGCTACTCGTAGTAGTATAATATAGTGCAAAAATAGCTTTTAATATACATTTACAGTCATCGACTATCTCTCGTGCCGTAAAGACGTCTTTTGTTTTTTCGCTTACGCAGTGTTTTTCTACTACCTAATTCGCTTTTCACCGCTCGCGAGTGCTCTATTTCTTTCATTATTCCTGTTTACATTGCTCACTAGCATCCCAACCTCAAAAACATAAACTTTTACACGTGTACGATGGCTCCAATGCCATCAAATATCAGGGAGAATCGCTTCTCTATACTTGACACGGGACCTAAAAGAAAAAAACGCAAACCTCCAATAACTGTTCAATTAGAAGATTTCCCATGTCTTCCCGAAAATAAAGCAGACGACCCAAAATTTATTGTGATTGAAGCTACTGATTCGTCCAGACCTGTTGCATCTTACTCATGTTTCGCAATACATCATGCCATCAAGCAAATTAGCAGTGAAGTGCATAACATATCCACTCTTCGTGATGGAAATCTGTTGCTTCTGGTAAAGAATAATAAAATAGCCGACAAATTTCTAAGGGCGAAACAATTGGTAGGAGTGTGTCCCATATTAGCCACGCTACATGCATCACTCAACCAAGTGAAAGGTACCGTATACGCTCCTTTTCTCAACAATGTGGCAGAGGAGGAAATTATTCAAGAATTATCCCCCCAAGGAGTGGTCGAAGTTTATAAATTTAAAAAATATATCGATGGGAAATTATTACCATCGGGAGTGGTTTTGCTCACGTTTAACCTTTATAATTTACCCAATAAAATCGATATCGCCTGGTGCAAAGTATTTGTTCGCCAATATATTCCCCTCCCCATGCGTTGCAAATCTTGTCAGATTCTTGGGCACACAAAGAATAAATGCCAACGCTCTCCTCTTTGTGAAACCTGTTCACTCCCTCCTCATTCTCCTTCCGACTGTGAACGCACGTTTTGCGCTAATTGTTTCCAAGCACACCCCTCCTCTTCCAAGGAATGTCCAAAATTTGTACAAGCTAAAGAAATTTTAAAAATCAAAACTACGAACAAGTGCTCAATGCGGGAAGCTACAAAAATATACAAACAACAAGCAAACGTAACAAACTCTTCCAATAGCTCATATGCCGACATTGCATCCACTGCAGTCACAACAAACAATACAATCAACTCCACCAACACAACAATTTACGAAAACAACAATAATGCCAATAAAAAAAACTTAAATAAATTAAATAAAACACAAATCAATATTGACAACTTTGACCTTCCCCACATATCCAGTACTCCTAGCAAACAAGCCAACATACCAGACTCTCCGAAAGTACAATCTTATACAGCAATAAAAACAAATAATAACATTCCATCAACTATCAACAAAAACAATCAAAATAACTCTTCCAACTCTCCGGTTTTGGAAATCTCACATCCAATCACAGATCAAAACGAAATAGAAACAAACTATAATATAAATCCACCTCTTCAAACCAAACTCACCATACTCTTTCTCTCAACTCCAATCATATTATCAACCTCTTCCAACTCTCTCTCAAGTTCTCGCTACTCAGGAACAAAACACATCTGAAAACGAAATGCTAGATTAACGAAACACTTCATACACGACTATTCACATGAATACATATTCTCACTTTCTGCTTTCCTCTCATTTTTATCAATGGTATTAAAAATTATCCAATGGAACATGAATGGATATTGGAACAATTACCATGAGCTACAATTACTTATTAAAGAAAAGAACCCAGATGTGATATGTATTCAGGAAACTCACATCCCAATAACAAATATCCAAAAAACATACTTTCCCAAACAATACACTGGCCACTTTTTTAATTTAAACAACATACAAACTAACAAACAAGGAGTTGGTATATTAGTTAAAAGACATATACCTCATGAAATTTTTAATATTACTTCAACGTTGTCTACCATATCAATCAAATTAAAACTCAGCCATCCAATTTGTGTTGTTAATACTTACATTCCCCCACAGCAAATTTTTAACGAATCCGACCTAAGGTGTATATATCATCAGCTTACCAAACCTTTCCTATGGGTTGGCGACTTCAATGCTTGGAACCCACTTTGGGGCTCTCCCAAATCAAATCCAAGGGGCTTAATAATTGAAAACTTTTTAACAAACCACCAATTATCATTACTTAATAATGGCGCTCCCACCCACTTTTCAACTCATTCAACGTTCACCAATGTAGACCTCTCCTTTTCTTCTCCCGTACTGTCTCCGAGAATCGAGTGGAGCGTTTTTTCCGAACTTAAAGGTAGTGACCACTTCCCAATTTCAATCAATATTGCTACTGTCCTACATCCTACAAAATACACTTACCTCCCCCGATTTAAGACAGACTTAGCTAAGTGGGACAAATTTCAAGCTGAAATATTAAATAGCATGAAAGGCTCGCCTACAGGCAATATAAACCAAGAAACCTCTTTTATTACAAAAACTATACGCTCGGCAGCTAACAAATCAATTCCCCAAAGTACAAGAAAAATTTCCAAAGACTCCCCCATTTGGTGGAATAAAGAACTTCAAGACCTTCGCACCCAAAAAATTGAATGCTGGAAGACTCTAAGAAACTCCATAACGGATGCAAATATAATGAACTTCAAAAAATCGAATGCTCATTTCAAAAGGGCGGCCAAGGCAGCCAAGAGAAAGAATTTTGAAACTTTTACCTCGCATATCTCTCCTTCATCAACCTCCAAAAAAATTTGGCATGACATCAAACTTCTAACTAGTATCCCACATCCCCATATAGCAATTATTCAATCCGAGGGAACAGTTCTATGTGACTCCATAGATATTGGAACAGCTTTTGCACAACATTGGTCCCAATATTCAGTTGACGGCAACTTTTCTGAAGAATACATCCAGGAAAAACGTCGTTGGCTTTCCATGAACTACGCTCCTATAAATCTTTCCTTACCGGCAATTCACTTAGACAATATGATAACATACTGTGAACTGGAAGCCGCACTCGTACATGCCAAAGGCAAAACACCTGGCATCGATCGTATATCTTATCCGATGCTATCAAATCTACCTCTAATTGCCAAACAAAGATTACTATCCCTCTACAACAATATCTTTGCGAAAGGCTACTATCCTCATGCTTGGAAAACTGCTGCAGTCATTCCAATAATCAAACCACATAAGCCGTCCAACTTGGTTTCTTCTTATAGACCTATTTCTTTGCTTTCTTGCCTCAGCAAAACGTTTGAAAAAATTATTGCGAAGCGACTAATTTGGTTCATTACTAAAAATAATCGCATCAAACATAATCAAACTGCTTTTAGAAGCAGACAAAGTACAATTGACTCACTCTTGCAACTGCAACATTTTGTATCCGACTCGATTGCCACAAAAAACCACGCCACAATCTTGGCTACCGACTTCGAGAAAGCCTTTGATCGCGTTGGCGTTCACGCAGTACTGAGCCAACTTGCAGACTGGAAGGTTGGTTCAAAAGCTTTTATGATAATAAAAGCGTTTATGATCCACCGACAGTTCCGAGTTCGTGTTAATAATACTTTTTCCGAGGTAAACCCTCTTAACAACGGTATACCCCAAGGCTCCCCCCTATCCGTAGTACTATTCATTATAGCGTTTGATAAACTCACCGATATCTGCCTAAATATAAAAAATATTAAAATAACTATGTATGCCGATGATGCTTTTATTTATACTAATTTGAAAGATCCGCATGCAACTAATGATGTTTTCAATGAAGTACTTACGAAATTCAAAAAATGGGGTTCACTTTCCGGAGCATCTATCTCAACGTCTAAATGTAAATTATTACATATTTGTAAAAAAAAGAGATGTTCATACCCAGATTTAATTTTTGACAATACTTTAATACCATGTGTAAATAACTTAAAAATATTAGGAATATATTTTGACAATAAGTTTACATTTAAGTATCACTGTATTAACCTTAGAAAATCGCTTTCCAGTAGACTAAACATAATTAAGTATTTATCTAGCAAACGATCATTTATACATACAAATACACTTATTAATATTACAAGAGCCATAATACTCTCTAAAATTGACTATGGCCTACCGATTTACGGTTGGTGCTCGAACACAAACATCAAGCAGTTGGAGGCTCCTTACCACGCCGCGATTCGTCGTAGCTTAAACGCTTTTCCTACATCACCAACTAAATGTATCTTAGGAGAAAGTGGCTTACCGTCAATAAAGGAAAGAGTTTACGAAAAAACGATACAACTTCTTCCAAAAATACTTAATTCTCCAAACACTGGCATTCAGAAATCTATAACGCTTGCAGCAAAACACAAAAGGAACTTTCAACTTAAATCTACCCTCCGCCGCTGTCTTCAGTTTGCAAAAACTTTAAACATTCATATCCCATCTAAATTTTATGCAACCAACACTCAACCTGAATGGCTGATTAGTGATGTTTCAATAGATACATCTCTACATAATTTCAAAAAATCCACCACCAGTAACACAGTTTTTCAACAAAACTTCTTAGAACTAACCAACGTCTATAAGAATAAAAAGTTTAAAGAAATTTTCACAGATGCGTCCAAATTAACAAACACTGCTTATGCTGTTACCACAGCTTACGGGACAACTATTACTGGCGGAATTCTTCCATCATATTCGTCCGTATTTACCGCCGAGGCAATTGGAATATATATGGCATTAAAATATGCTACCTTACAAAAAGGCAAATTCCTTATTTGCTCCGACAGCTTTTCCTGCTTGAACGCCATACGCAACATACGAAATAATTCCATAGTAATATCTAAAATTAGAGATATTTGCATTAAACACAAACGAAAAATAGCGCTTCTGTGGGTGCCAGGTCACGTTGGCATTCCTGGGAACGAATATGCGGACAACGCGGCAAGATTCTTCGAATCTGCCCCCACTTTTCTCAACGAGGTGCAAGACCAAAATGACCTCAGTAAAATGTTAAGCAGACACATATATGAAAAGAAAGTTGCAGACTGGAAGAAATTTAAACACAAATACGCAATTCTAAACAAACTACGCGAAAAGGTACGCTACCCCATCAACATCTCAAGACAGCAAGCAACAATTTTTACTCGATTAAGGATCGGACACACGCAAATCACTCACCAACATCTTCTTGGCGGCAATCCTATACCATCCTGCCCATTCTGCCCCAGCACATTATCCATGGAACATATATTCAACATCTGTCCAGCACTAGAGAGTATTAGGCAAAAACACTTTAATTCTAGTAAATACCAAACATTGTTAAATACTCCATCTTTCGCAAACATTGTTAATATATGCAATTTTCTAAAAGAATGTAATTTTTATAATAAAATATGAACTTTGTAACTTTATACAATTATATCGGAGGCGATGGCCACAGTAGCTTGTACTCCTTTCTTACTATTAGGTTTAATATTTTGTATATTTTTCCTAATAAAATAATAATAATAATAATAATATACATTTAAATTATTGTTGAATTAAGATTATTTAAGAATAACAAATGAATTACAAACAGTCAAATAATCAGTGTTATTATACTAAAATATTTTACAAACTAAAACTGTTAGTCATTCCTAAATGCAACCCTAATTCATATTCATTGTGTCCTTTCACATTGTCATTTATCATTCTTATACTGTGCTTACTCTGTACTTTAAGTCTTTTATAGTGGTTAATAAAACTTGAATTGTCATAGCGTTGACATCGTGTGTTTGTCCTCCAACAATATCTAACAAGGGTTATGGGCCCAGTCCCCTCGTTAAGTGTGTAAAGTGTAAAGTAATTAAAATGAATATTAGCATCGACAAATTGGACGGCGAAAATTTCTCATCATGGTGTGTCCTGATGAAGAGTCTTTTGATCATGGCGGATTGTTGGTACGATGTCAACAACAGATGAGTCGACGTTGCGAGTTTTCGAGAGAAAAGTTCTGCGAAAGATTTATGGTCCTTTGCGCGTTGGCCACGGCGAATATCGCATTCGATGGAACGATGAGCTGTACGAGATATACGACGGCATTGACATAGTTCAGCGAATTAAAAGACAGCGGCTACGCTGGCTAGGTCATGTTGTCCGGATGGACGAAAACACTCCAGCTCTGAAAGTATTCGACGCAGTACCCGCCGCGGGAAGCAGAGGAAGAGGAAGACCTCCACTCCGTTGGAAGGACCAAGTGGAAAAGGACCTGACCTCGCTTGGAATATCCAATTGACGCCACGTTGCGAAAAGAAGAAACGACTGGCGTGCGGTTATTAACTCGGCTATAATCGCATAAGCGGTGTCTACTCCAATTAAGAAGGAGAAGAAGATTGTTGGTACACAGTGGTCGCCACGTGTCCGGAAGCTCCAGGTCCCGAAAAGGTCGCATTTATGAAAGCTGATAGTAAGGCATTGGCCTTAATTACAGTGAATGTTAAACCAACGGAGCTGCTACGTATAAAAAATTGTTCGACTTCCAAATCAGCGTGGGAGAAACTTCACAACGTATACAGTGCAAGTGGTCCTGTTGAAAAGGTATGTCTTTTCAAAAAGCTTGTACGGTTTCAATTTCGCCAGAGTGAAAAATTTGGGCAGCAGATAAACCAATTTTGCTCCATCGTTGATAATCTTCGCGAGTTCGATATTACGATACCAGATGATTTGTTATCTATCATGCTTTTATGCTCATTGCCAGAAGAAATGGACAACTTTGTCGTAGCTATCGAGACTCGAGACGAGTTACCATTGTTGGACGGCTTAAAACGTTGCTAGAAGAGGAGCAGCGGTGGTCAGTTAACTATCAAGATAAGCATTCAGATAATTTTGAATCAGAGCATGTAATGGCAGTAAATTCAGTGAAAGAGAGGCCCAACAAAAGTGTTAGAGGTTATGTTAAACCTAGAAATGTGAGATGCTACACGTTTGGAACACGCGGTCATGACGCGCAATGAAAAAACAAAAATAAGCAAAAAGTTAATGGCGTGATTTTAAGTTTAAATTTACAGTTTGAGCAGAGAGACGCTTTTATATTGGATAGCGGTGCATCGAGCCATATGTGCTGTGAAAAATTTTACTTCGTGAATTTGAATTCATGCTATTGGTAATGTAATATTGAAATCAGAATATACTGACATTACGTTAATAGATGTGTTCTATGTTCCACAACTACACTCTAATTTTTTGTCTGTATCAAAAATTACAGAGAGTAGAAATAAAGTAGAATTTCGAGGCAGAAGAGCTGCGATTATAAGCAAGCAAAATAAATTAGTTTTTGAAGCATTCCTGCATAGTAATATTTATACAGCAAAAGTCACAATTAGGAAAACTAATAAACTGATGCAAGTACGCGAAAATTCAAACAATAAATTACAACTATGGCATCAAAGATTTGGTCATATGAATTTCGATAGTGTGACAAGGTTGTTTAATAAAGGGATGATTAAAGGTTGTGAGAAACTAAATAAGCCCGAATATATTAGTTGTCAGATTTGCGCATTGTGCAAAATTAAGAAAAAGTCTTTTACGAACTACAAAGAAATTTATAGCAAAAAAATAAAATGGGAGGGTGGCTCCATGTATTTCATAAGTTTCATATATGATTATTCAAGATATGTTCACGTTAGTTTCTTGAAAAATAAGTCAGATGCTCTGAGTGCGTTCAAAGATTTTGTTGTAAAGGCCGAGAATCAAACAGGTTATAAAGTTAAAATACTTAGAAGTGACAACGGCCGTGAATGAGACGTTTAGGCGATACATATGTCCGAAACAGATCACCATCAAACATTTTAAGAGATTCTGTTCCATACCAACGCTGGTTCGGTCGCAAGCCTAGTGTTAATCACGTGAAGATATTTGGTTGCAGTGCTGTCGCACTAGACAAGAGAGGCGGTCGATCAAAGTTTGCTCCAAAAGGCAAAATGCTTAAATTTGTTGGTTATGCAGAAGGTGTTAAAGGCTATCGTCTATACAACAGCGAAAATAAATCTATTACTATATGCAGAGATGTTATATTTTTCCCAGAGTCGATTTGTAATGAACACAATGACACTAATGTTAATCGTTCATACACAAATGAAAGCGAATTTAAAAAGCAATCCACAATCTGCACGAATTATTACTTTGATGATGTTGTTGCTGTGAATGATATTGCTACTGTTAATGATGCCGAAGATGTTGTTGCTGCTAATGCAGTTGCTGAGAACGAACACGATATTGCTGTTGTTAATTCCGAAAATGTTAATAGTTTACCTGATGAAAATATTTCTGATGATAACAGTTTTGAAGATGATTGTGTAGTTGTTAATGCGGATGGTCGTGTAAAACGAGGTAGACCAAAAATTATTAGAACCGGTTGTGTTGGTAGACCGAAAAAGATGTTTGCTGTTGAGCGTGAGAGAAATGTTCTCAATGCTGTCACTTGTGTGTCGAGTGATCTAATCAATGTAAAAGATGCTTTGCTGCACAAATATGCTGAGCAATGGAAAAAAGCTATGGAGCTAGAATATCAATCGCTTTTATACAACCACACATCGGAGCTCGTAGATGTTCCTGAAAACAAAAACATTATAGGTTGTAAATGGGTTTACACTACAAAGAAAAGAGCTGATGGAAGCGTGGAAAAATACAAAGCACGGCTCGTAGCGTGGTCGTAGTAGGCGTGTATGTCGATGCCCTTATTGTTGCGTGCAGATCAAGAGAGTCAATGCATCGAATTGTAAACAAACTAAGCGAAAATGTAAATGTTGTGGATAGAGGTCCCATACAGCATTACCTTGGAATGCAGATCGAGAGAGAAGGCGAACGTGGTGAAATCAGAATTCAGAATAAGATTTCATTTCATAAAAGATAAACATAAATTAAAAGAAATCGATATTAAACATATTTCTACAGCCAATAATATAGCTGATGGTTTAACCAAAAGTTTAGGCAAGATTAAACATGAAAATTTTTGTAAACATTTGTATTTAACATAACGAATTAAGGTTGAGGCGGAGTTTGTTAGTCATTCCTAAATGCAACCCTAATTCATATTCATTGTGTCCTTTCACATTGTCATTTATCATTCTTATACTGTGCTTACTCTGTACTTTAAGTCTTTTATAGTGGTTAATAAAACTTGAATTGTCATAGCGTTGACATCGTGTGTTTGTCCTCCAACAATATCTAACAAAAACAAAAAAAAATATAAAGAAATATTATACCCTAAATACAGGAAACATAATCGTTGATAAACAATAAAAAATATATACAAAATTTAAGCGGCCTGAAGGCCGCCAATGTAAAAATGAGTTCTACGGGAGAAAAAAATGTATACACCCGGTGTTGGATCGACAAGGGTAATTCTTTTGAAGCACTGCCGAAGGCCGCCTACGAAAAAGGAAGTTCAACGCGAAAAAAATTTGATACACCCCGTTATTTGTCCGACTAGGGTTATTTTTTTATAGGTTGTTGATTCTCATATTTGGGGTATAATCTGTTCACTTTATTTCATTTAATTATTTTACAAATGCTGTCTATAAGGTAACACCGATTATTTGACAGTTTCTAATTCATTTGTTATTCTTAAATAATCATAATTCAACAATAATTTAAATGTATATTAAAAGCTATTTTTGTACTATATTATATAAAATAAATTTATACAAATGAATAAGTGATGTGTTAATGTAGCTATATAAAATTGAAAAATATAAGTGTAATATGTAATTAAAATATTGCAAATTTTCAACTTTAAACGCGAATATCTCGAAAACTATAAGCTTCCTGCGGCTATAACCGTATTCGTGATCTGGACAATCTCCTCTATCCGACCATACCCATTTTATTCTTGAAATCCTGGGACGGTATACTAAATTCTTCCCATCAATGCATTTACTTTCTTGGCCATGGAAATATAAACAAAAACATTTATGTGCTTTTGTATATAGATGATTTGGTAATGGCAATTGAAAATAAAATTACTATGAATAACTTTAAATCATACCTTATGGGTAAATTTAGGATGACAGATTTATTAGAAATAAGATACTTTATTGGAATAAAAGTAGAGAGGTATGAAGATAAATTAAGTCTGAGTCAGTCTGCATATATTAACAATGTTTTAGATGAACTTAATATGAAAGAATATCTAGTTAGAACACCACTTCCAAGTAAGCTCAGTTATGAAATTTTGAATTCTGTTGAAGAATGCGATACACCATGTCGGAACTAAGTAATTGGCTGTTTAATGTACATAATGTTATGTTCTCGTCCGGACTTAAGTACAGCAATTAGTATTTTGAGCCGGTATACAAATAAAAATAATAAAGAATTATGGCTATGTCTTAAAATAATATTAAGGTATCTTAAGGATGCCGTCAATTTAACATTAATGTTCATAATAAGGGTAAATTTTGAAGGTACTTGAATTGGATATGTAGATTCTGATATTTAAGTTGTTTGGAAATTGTCTGATTTGTTGGAATACTCAGAAACAAAATTCAATGGCTGCATCTTCAACTGAAGCGGAATATATGGCTTTATTTGAAGCAGTTAAAGAAGCTTTATGGTTAAAATCATGAATGTCGCAAAAGATCAAAACACATATGTAGCTATACTGTATAACTTTTCAAAAGAACAAATTAAAAATATAATAATATTTCCAGTTAAAGAAGCTTTATGGTTAAAATCATGAATGTCGCAAAAGATCAAAACACATATGTAGCTATACTGTATAACTTTTCAAAAGAACAAATTAAAAATATAATAATATTTCCACAGATAAACAGGTAGCCGACATCCTTACAAAGACGTTTCCTGCAGTCAGATTTTTGACTTTGAGAGATGCATTGGGTCTTAAAATCCAAATTTTTTTAGAAATATAAATATAATACATTACTTACAATATTATTTGTCCTACGAAAATGAATTATTTATTTATCTGATTAAGGTTTTACGTGGATTTCTCATAATCTCGAAACTAACTTTTGATTTAATTTAAAAATTATTTTTGGACAAAAGTGGATAATTACTATCGTCCCCAGAAGGCGCAACTTGTCTAGTAAAAATATTATTGTAAAACTAACTCATAAATTTTTCTGTGTCAATGTATCTTTTGATGAGGTGTGTTAAGGAAAACCAACATCTCTTTCTAATAAATTAATCGGTTTGCTTCATGCATAGATGCAAAATCATCTTCTTTAATGGCATAGATACCACATATGCGGTTATAGCCAAGTTAACAACAGCGTGTCAATCTTTTCTGCTTTTAGCAATTTGAAGCTAATTTGAGACACCAAGCGCAGTCAGGTCCTTCTCCACCTGACATCTCCAACGGAGTGGAGGTTTTCCTCTGCTACCCCCGGCGGGTACTGATACTTTCAGAGCTGGAGTGTTTTCATCCAAACGGAAGACATGACCTAGCCAGCGTAGCCGCTGTCTCTTAATTCACTATGCCAATGTCGTCATATAACTCGTACAGCTCATCGTTCCATCGAATGCGATATTCACCGTGGCCAACGCGCAAAGGACCATAAATCTTCCGCAAAACCTTTCTCTTGAAAACTCGTAACGACTCATCAGATGTTGTTATCGTCCATGGCTCTGCACCGTATAGCAGGACGGGAATAATGAGTAATGAGTAGAGTTTGGTCTTTGTTCGTCGAGAGAGGAATTTACTTCTCAATTGCCTACTCAGCCCGAAGGAGCATCTGTTGGGAAGCGTTATTCGGAGATGGATTCGATGCTGACATTGTTGTCGGTGTTAATACTGGTTCCAAGATAGACGAAATTATCTACGATTTCGAAGTTATGACTGTCAACAGTAACGTGGGAGCCTCGTTGCGAGTGCGACGATAGTTTGTCTGCTTCCTTATCCAGTCTGGAGAAAGCAGAACTCACGGCGCGGATGTTGAGGTTAATGACATCAATATAACCACCATACGCCAGCAGCTGTAGACACTTATAGAAGTTTGTACCTGCACGATTAATATGCAGCTCGAATTATTTTCACCAGCAGCAGATTGAAGGAGTCGCCTTGTCTGAAACCTCGTTTGGTATCGAACGGCTCGGAGAGGTCCTTCCCGATCATGACGGAGTTTTTGGTTTTGGTCAACGTCAGTTTACACAGCCGTATTAGTTTTGCGGGGATACCAAATTTAGATATATGTAGCAGCATAATGGCAGCTCCGTTTTGCGCTTTCAAAAACAGCTTTAAAATCGACGAAGAGGTGATGCGTGTCGATTCTCTTTTCACGAGTCTTTTCCAAGATTTGGCGCATGGTGACGTAAACTTTTTGTGGATTGGGCAGAATACACTTAAATTCCAATCATTGGACAAGCTTTTGTCCGACTATATTCTACAACGAAGCTGGTGTTTGCTCCTTATCAGTTCTTCGCCGCCGTGTTTGAATAGATCGGCCCACAGTCCATCGGCCTTTGCCGCTTCGAACTTCTTCATGCTCGGGCAATGGAACGTCTGCTCCATCGATTAGAGAATCAGGCTCGACATCTCCTGGTGTTTTGCTTTCACTGTCGTTCAGCAGGCTGGCGTAGTGTTCCCTCCATAATTTTAGTATGCTCTGTGCATCGGTTACTACATCACCTTTGAGGTATTTTCCCTTAACATTTCCCAACACTTTTTTTTACAAATAAAATAATAAAATTTTGTTTTGTTTAAATTTTAGAGGCTATTTGATATGGTTTTTAGATTGTATTTTCTCATTAGATAATTCAGTACGCCACCGGTATTTGGTTGGTGCCATTTTTTTGTAATTCACGCATTCATTTGTCACTGCCAAGACATGTTGAATATATGTATATACATATGTCAGAAAGATTAAAACGAAGTTGAGTTGTACTTTGAACAATTAGCTTTATTACACTTCAAATGACAAACCAATAGTGATTGACTTAGACTAATTTTTCATGTCGTTACCCACGCTTCGAGCTCCTATCTCTTAGTATAAGAGACGAAATGTGAGAACGCCTGGATGATTACTGTTAAGTATGAATGTACGTGAGATTGATATGTTACTCCTCCAATCTTTAAAAATTACAATGCCCTCATTGTAGTGAATATCTTAAAACTAATTATAGTGTACTCTAGTTATATGAAAGAAATAACCTAAAACATTCATTATTTGCTTCTATCGAATTAATTTCAAATACATGTAGACAAAAAGGTTAGATTTATTATCTCACACAATACATATAATCTATATCTATAAAATAGTTAAATCTCATAAAATATTTATAATCTAAATCTATGAAATAGTTAAATTCATTTTGAAATTTCTTTTATTAATAATTCTTCTTTTTCCGTTTGAACTGGTTTTTATATTTTCTGACTTTTTGATTTTTAAATTTAACTACATGGTGCTCTCCATCTTTTTCCGTTTGTAATAGTTTTACTTGTCGATAAGGATTACATAGTTTATCCAATCTTTTACTTGATTTTTCTGCACTTACAAAATTAGTATCAATTTCTTTTTCTTGCCTATATTTGTTCACATTATTTATTCTTCTGTCTTTAATTAATTGAGGATCATTTTCTGGTAGTTTTTTATTAAAAAAAATGTTATATGTAGTGGAATGTCTATTTATGTATATGATTGCAAGTATAAATTGTTTGCTCTATTTCTAAGTATTTAAGCTCTTTATCTTCTGATGTATTTATTATTCTTAATTTTTCATTGAGTGTTTTATGAAGCCGTTCTATATCACCAATACCTGTTTTACCTGTTGTTACTATGACTTCTATGTTTAACTGATTACACCACTCTTTGATATTTATATTGTTTAAACATTGATCTTGGTCTATTTTCAAAGTTTTTGGGGGCCCCATAGCATTAAATACCTTCAGCAATGATTTGTTTGCTTCCAGCCAGTTAAGCGCCTTCACCTTTTCCACCATAGCAAATTTAGAAAACAAATCAATGCATGTCAAATAATATTCATTATCCCATTTCCAAAAGTCAACCACAAATTTATCTCGTATTTCGTACACGGGAGGTGTAACCAGAGAACGTGAAGTAGAGAGAAGGTGCAGGTTCGACTGCGAACATTTGATAGATTTTTATTAGGGAATTCGCCGGATTGGTTAACATTGTGAGTCGGATTTCGCCCCGCAATTTTAACATTTTTTACCATTCTCTCACATATTCTAACCGAGAATATGAAGAGAATATGTATTCACGGCATATGATGAAGTGGCATATATGTATGTACATTGTACATGCCGAAGCAGAAAATATGAAGAGACTCGCAACGAAGAATTTCGTTTTGCTTGTTTATATTTTGTTTCATTTTGACACCTAAAAATGTGTACAAAATACATGATGTTCTCTGTCTCACATACGCAAGAATATGAAGAGACATAAATATATGTATGCAAGTTAACGGCAGCAGCCACACAGATACTGAATGATAAATGTAAACAAATTGTATCTTCTCACAGTATTACTGCTTGGTCAGCAGAATACTTTAATTAATAAGAAATCAATATATCACTTGTTTTGATAAGTAAGCAAAATCCAATATTCCATTATTTGTTTTGATAATGAGAATAATTGGAAATCCAATGCTCTGGCATTTCATCACTTAATGTAATGCCAAAGCATCTTTAGTAATAAGCATAGAATTATAAGAATATAAATATAAGTGCTTTTACTAATAAAGATTAGTGTATAATCGGCAAGCGTATTGAGTGATCATCTTGATGATCAAAGCGCACCATACATTGTCACTCAAACCAACACTTTGTTTAATTTCTACCGCGCGTAGCGGAACGGAATATATTTTTTTAATACTTCCCACACAAGGGAAGTTAATTGGCGCCCAACGTTAAGGGCACGTGTTCGTAAAATCGCGTTTAATGAACACCGGTGCCGGAACCGAAAAATGTACAATAAACCTCGTGCGAGAGGTAGTACACTTTAAATTTTTTAAAAAAACAAACAAGTATCCCAAAAATAGGGAGAAAAGTGAAAAAAAAAACAACAACACGCTTAAGTGATATTACTCAATAACTAATGGACAATCAATTAACGACAATTTAATAAACCATAAGCGGCGGTTAATTGCAAAAAATACCAGAAGAAGAAGAAGCAGAAGAGCAAGCAGAAACACAAACAAACATACTCACATATAAATTGCGAAGTAAAAGTAAGGAAATTTACAACAATTTGTGATACGAAGGTGTGAGCGCAGCAGCTTTATCAACAGAATTAATTAAAGAGATTAGCAAATTTTTTAAAACAACAACAACACTAAACTCAATAGTCAAAAGGCAACAATAACCGCAACAGCGCAACAGCAAAGGTAACAACAGCAGCAATAGCAGCAACAACATAAAATTAGTTGTAAGTAAGACCATATTTATTAATTAAATGAGAAATAAACCCAATCATATTAAATATACATATACATATATATTTAAGCCAATAAATTTAAGCAATTAAGTTTAAACCATTAAGAATAATTGAAGGCTCGACCAGCCAAATAATAAAATATATTGAAACCGCGATTCACCACCGCAAGGGGGACCCTCCGGTTTATAACAAAAACTCAATTCTGCGATTCTGAACTTCAGACCCTCCAGAATAAAAGAGTCTCCTTTCCTAGAAAGGATCAAAAATAAAAAGTACAAAATTAAATCTTAAAAATTTTTAATGAAGGCTCGACCAGCCAAATAATAAAATATTTTTAAAAAACCGCGATTCACCACCGCAAGGGGGACCCTCCGGTTTATAATAAAAACTCAATTCTGCGATTCTGAACTTCAGACCCTCCAGAATAAAAGAGTATCCTTTCCTAGAAAGGATCAAAAAATAAAAATAAAAAAATAAAACAACTGACTTGGACTATAACAAAATAGACAGAATAGTTAGAAATCTTGAAAGATTTGTAGAAGTCGATAGGATTAAAATTGCCCATATTTAAAGAAAAATTAATTTATCAAAAATGCCTTTAAGTAGCGAAAATGAGACCTTAGTCGCAAGACTAATTGCCGCAACGAATGCATCACTTAGATTAGAAATATCTGAAATGCGCAGACAAATAGAAGACTTAACGAAGTCGACAACAATAACAGATTACAAACCTGAAGTAATAAATTCAGAGATTCGCTGTGACGAATCCCTAGAAGTAATAAAATCTTTACCAGAATTTGGGGGAAAGCAAAATAAATATGTTAGCTGGAGGGAATCGGCTAACAACGCAATGAGCTTATACATAAGAGGCAGCCGTAGGTATTTTGCTGCATTAACTATATTAAGAAATAAAATCACTCACGATGCTAATGACATCTTGTCCAACCACGGAACAGTCCTAAATTTTGATGCTATATTAGCACGATTAGATTTCGCTTACGCCGATAAGCGACCAGCTCATATAATCGAGCAAGAAATGAGTATTCTGCGTCAAGGCAATTACTCTATAATTGAATATTATAATAAGGTTAATGAGAAATTAACCTTGCTAATAAATAAAACCATAATGACTTACGGATCAGATAGCGCCGTAACTAAGGAATTCAATGCTAAAAATAGGCGGGATGCTTTACGCACATTTATAACGGGACTAAACGGAAATTTAGCTAATATACTATTTTCTCTATCGCCAAGCGATTTACCAAATGCTTTGGCAAAAGCACAAGAGTTAGAGTCTAACAATATGCGAGCGTCCTTCGCATTACAATTTGGAAAAAACCAAAACAATTCAAAACCTAACAATAATGACAGGCAATATACTTATAATAACAACAGATTCAATAATGGTAATTATAATAATAATTTACGGTTCCCACAAGTCTATCCACAAAGAAATTACAACCAAAGAATGGGATACCAGAATAACCAACCACGACCTACACCAATGGATGTCGACTCAAGCATCCATACACGAAACCGTATGTTGCAAAAGCCAACAACATTTAATCAAAACAATTTGGAAAAAAGGCCACATGGAAGTACACAACAGAATGTGCAGCCACCGACTAAGACACAGCGCATTAATAATATTAAGGAGGATCATTTTTTAGGCCAAAATTAACTCTGCCATATATATTTCTAGATGACAGGGTTACGGGTCAAAACTTTAAAATATTAATAGATACAGGAGCAACTAGTTGCTATATTAAATCAGGAATATACAAAAATAAAAATAAATTGGATATACAAAAGAGAGTAAAAACAATTAATGGATTTTCGATAATACGCTATTATCACATTATCACATTATTCGGTAAAAAACAAATATTCTACGAAATCGAAAATTTGGAAGCAGACTTATTAATAGGATACAAATTTTTGAACGACATTAATGCTGTGATTAACTTGGAAAAAAAGAAATTAATAATAAATAATGAAAAAGAGGAGGATATATTTAGCTTAGGATGCGAATATGAGCATCAGAAAAGTAAGGATAATTTAAAGATCGTAAAGGAGGACGAAATTACTTTGGAAGCAAAGACTTCTAAAGCGCCAGCCGACGGAAATACCGGCAAATATAAAAAAATAAATATTGTGGAGCAGGAAAGCTCTACAATGCCAGCTGAAGATTTATACCAGCAGAGTAGAAGTAAAAATTATGTAAAAAATATTGTGGAACGAAAAAGTTCTACAACGCCAGCCGATGATAATACCGGCAAATTAAATAAAAAATATATTGTGGAACAAAGAAGTTCTACAACGCCAGCCGATGATAATACCGGCAAATTAAATAAAAAATATATTGTGGAACAAAGAAGTTCTACAACGCCAGCCGATGATAATACCGGTAATATAGAAGAGGAAAACTATGTAAACAAAATTACTTTAGAGGAAAAGTTCTCTAAAGCGCCAGTCGAAGGAAATACCGACATAAACGAAGATGAAATTGAAAATTTAAGAGAGGAAATTAGAAATGAAATATATCAAATACATTCTGCAATAAATATGAATTTACCGTTTCGAACGGATATAAAAGCGGAAATAACGACAATTGTTGAAACTCCTATATGGAGTAAACAATACCCATATCCTCTTTCTGCTAATTCCTTCATAAACGAAGAGGTAAAAAAAATGATGGAAGATAAAATAATAAGGCCAAGTAAGAGCGCATATAATTCACCAATTTGGGTTGTACCAAAAAAAGGTGTAAATGAAGACGGTACGCCGAAATTGCGAATGGTAATCGATTATAAAAAATTAAATGAAGTAACAAAATCGGATAAATATCCAATTCCGGATAGCAATATAATACTTTCAAATTTAGGAAGTTCGAAATATTTTTCCACAATAGATCTGGAATCGGGTTTTCACCAGATCCTTATTAAAGAACACGATATTGAAAAAACTGCATTTTCAGTAAATAACGGAAAATACGAATTTTTAAGAATGCCATTTGGTTTAAAAAACGCGCCTAGTATATTTCAAAGGGCGATGGACAATGTTTTAAGGGACTTTATTGGAAAATTTTGTCACGTTTATATTGACGATATAATCGTATTTTCAAAAAGCTTCGAGGAACATAAAAAACATTTAAGTATAATAATAGAAGTTCTAAAAAACGCAAATATGAAAATTTCATTACAAAAATCTAAATTCTACCAAGAAGAAGTAGAATTTTTGGGATATATTGTTGCAAAGAATGTTATAAAGACAGATCCAAAAAAAGTTGAAACTATTTTAAATTTTCCGGTTCCAACAACTCTACGACAGTTACGAAGTTTCCTAGGAATGATTGGATATTACAGGAAGTTTATTAAAAATTATGCTAAAATAGCAAAACCATTAACAATACATTTATCAGGTGAAAACGGAAGAGTTTCACAACATATGTCCAAAAAAATTAAAATTAGATTGGAACAAGAAGGACTTTTGGCAATTGAGAAAATGAAGTCTATATTAGTAGATCAAGTCGAATTAATTCAACCAAATTTTAACGAAACATTTATATTAACGACAGACGCATCAAATGAAGCTATTGGTGGAGTCTTAAGCCAAGGGGGCAAACCTATTACATTTATATCTAAAACATTAAATTCAACAGAAAGAAATTACGCGACTAATGAAAAAGAGCTATACGCTATCGTATGGGCATTAAAAAATCTAAGAAATTATTTATACGGAGTTTCAGATTTGGAAATTCATACTGATCACCAACCACTAACATTTGCAGTCTCACCTAGAAATCCAAATGCCAAAATGAAAAGATGGCATGCTTTAATTGGAGAATATGGAGCAAAAATTATATATAAACCAGGTAAAACAAATGTGGTAGCAGATGCTCTATCACGACAATTTCTTAATAATTTATCCGACGAATCGTCAACCACAGTAACCCAACATTCAGCTGAAAGTAGTGATCATACTCAGATACCCGAGACAAAAAAACCATTAAACCAATTTAAACAACAAATTTTACTAAGTAAAAATAGATTTACAATACATGAGCAAATTCAAGAATTTGGGAAAATTAGACATTTAATTGAATACGATACTGTTGATAATTTAATCACAATATTAAAGGAATACATCAAACCAAATATAGTTACAGCAATACATTGCTCAATAGAGGATCTGTACGAAATACAAGCGAAAATAAGAGAAACATTTACTAATAAATTCATATATACGAAAAATTTTGCAATTGACATAACAAACAGAGAAGACCAAGGAATTATAATTGAACAAACGCATACACGAGCACATAGAAGTTACCAAGAAAATTTGGATCAAATTTGCAAAAAATATTATTGGCCTGAAATGAGAAAACAATTCAAAGAATATGTAAGGAATTGCGACATATGTAATAAAAACAAATATGATAGACATCCTATAAAAATACCAATTGGAGAGGTCCCAATACCCACAGAGGAAGGAGTACAGATACACATGGATATATTCTATGCGCAATCTTTAAAATTCATTACGTGTATAGATAGCTATTCCAAATTTTTGGTTATTAAGCAAATCGAAGATAAGATTAATTTAGAAGATAAAGTGTTAGAAATATTACAAAGCTTCCCTAATATAAAGAAGTTAACAATTGATAATGAACCAGGATTCACTACCGTACAATTTAAGTCCTTGATGCAGAGACTTCAAATAGAAATATTTTTTTGTAACCCAAATCATAGTACCACGAATGGTCAAATTGAGAGGGTACATTCAACAATAATTGAAATTTCACGATGTATTAAACAAGAATATAATTTAATAAGCTTTTCAGAATCAATATTTAGAGCTGCCCAACAATATAATAAAACTATACATTCGGTAACTAATGAGAAACCATTTGAAGTACTTTATAATAAAGTCTCTCATGATATTTTACCAGACAAACTTTTATCAGCACAAACTAAGATGCTAGAAAGACACAATAAAAGTAGAATTAATAAAACATATTTATGCGGAGATGTAATATATGAAAAGATTACAGGAGAGAGAAATAAACTAAATCCTAGATACAAGAAACAGGTAGTAAAAGAAGACTTAGGGAATAAAGTAAGAATTAACTACAGGAATAGAATAGTACATAAAGATAATATTAAATCTTAATCATATATTTTTAGAGGATGATACCCCTAATTATTCTAACATTAATTACCAATACAATGACAGACATTGTGGACTACACAAGAGAAGATTACGTATTATTAGAAGACGGAGATGTAGCCCTGTATAATGACTACGGAAATATTTTTCACATCACTAATTTAACATACTTTAGAGAACTTATAAGTTCAGACACAAATTATTATAATAAAAAACTCAGATATAAAAATTTTGAACAAAATAATGAACAAGACAAGGCATATATTAATGATTTAGACACAGATCCAGAAATAGAACTCATAGAAACTTTATTAGAACAACTACAAATTAAAGATACAAGATATAGGAGAGGAATAAATGAAATAGGTACATTATGGAAGTGGATAGCAGGAACACCAGACCATGACGACCTAGTGTTAGTAAATAATAAATTAAACGAATTAATTGACAATAATAATAAACAATACACAACAAATTCTAAAATTTTTGGAATTATTAACCAATTAACTGAAACAATCAATAACATTAATGAAAACCCAAATATTAAAATTCTAATGAAACGGAAAAATCAATTCCTAATAACTGAATTACAAAATATGATTAATACAATAGCTATAGGAAAAATGGGAATTTTGAACCCGACAATTTTAAATTTAGACGAGATTAAAAGTATAATTAAGAATGAACATGGACGATTGACAATAACTGATGTAATAGATATTTCAAATTTTAAAATAGTACAAAATAAAGATGTAATAGTTATATATATTAAGTATCCAAAAATTATATATGATTGCAAATATTATGAAGTAAGAGCAATTCCACAAAAAGATGGTAAATTAATAATTAACAATGAAATTGCGAAATGCAAAAAAGAATATATAAATATTAAAAATTGCAAAAGAGAAATGATAAATACTTATTGTAAAATTAATAATAAAAATACTTGCCTATCAGATATTTTGTCCAATAAAAAAGGGAAATGTAAAAAAATTAAAGGAAAACATAAAGACATAGATATAATTAAAGAAGGAGCAATATTAGTCTCTGGAAATCATACTATAGATGACTCTGCCATAAATGGAGTTTACCTTGTAACATTTGAAAATTATACAAATATTGATAATATAACTTACGAAAATATTGATTGTAAAATTTGGAATTATTTAAAAAATAATCATATTAATAACTTTGAAATTATAGAATACATTGAAACAAAAAACAAAGAATTTGAATTTGAAAACATAAATATTTTGAGTGAAAGAATTAAAGAATTTAAAAATCATTCACTTTTCTGGTACATAATTGTAATACTTGTACTATTAATAATAATATACATAATCTATAAGATTTTAAAGTTAAAAAAATCATGTAAAACTAATAAGCAAAGTAAAAAAATAAAATTCCAAGAATTATCATATAACGCTATTTTAGAGAGCATTTACAATATATCAAAAAATGATACTGAATCGGGGACGATTCATCTTAGAGAGGGGGGAGTTAACGGCAGCAGCCACACAGATACTGAATGATAAATGTAAACAAATTGTATCTTCTCACAGTATTACTGCTTGGTCAGCAGAATACTTTAATTAATAAGAAATCAATATATCACTTGTTTTGATAAGTAAGCAAAATCCAATATTCCATTATTTGTTTTGATAATGAGAATAATTGGAAATCCAATGCTCTGGCATTTCATCACTTAATGTAATGCCAAAGCATCTTTAGTAATAAGCATAGAATTATAAGAATATAAATATAAGTGCTTTTACTAATAAAGATTAGTGTATAATCGGCAAGCGTATTGAGTGATCATCTTGATGATCAAAGCGCACCATACATTGTCACTCAAACCAACACTTTGTTTAATTTCTACCGCGCGTAGCGGAACGGAATATATTTTTTTAATACTTCCCACACAAGGGAAGTTAATTTGCATGAATATGAATATGAAGACCTAGGTATGCATGCTGCTCCTTATGATCTCCAACTTTTTCATGCTTCAATTTTTCAACTTGGGAATCGCAATGTATGCAAATAAGTATGTATGTATGCTTTTGCGTTTTTCCGTCGGCAATTGAATATTGACTTGTACACATAATTATGATATGAGTACAATTTTGTATGAATGCATGCATAGTAATATTTAGTCAATTTGGACTTGCATATTTAATAATTTTCTTTGATTTTTACATAATATATTATACTAATAAATATTTTTGTATTATATTTCCTACTAATAGAAATTAAATTTATCACAACAATATATACATACATAGGTACATACATCATATTAACGTATGTCTCTGCACATGCTCATATCATAATCTTATTATCTGCTCATATGACTGCATGTATACGCATGTGCGCGTTCAGAAATTCATATCATGATTTTATCACTTACATATCAATATATTACATGTGCGCGCATTGATCTGTATGTTCATATATTCATATATACTTATATGTACATATATTTGCATACACTTGCGAACAAATAATGCACAAGCATACAAACATACATATGCGTACACATATGAATATGTCACCAACAAAAAGTTGAAGAATTGTTCTATAAAAACAACAACTGCTCAAATAGAAGAAGCATCACAAGTCAATATGGCAGCCGAATTGGCGAAGCCCAAATGTAGTAAATTCTACAACAAAAACGATTTCATTCATAAATGCAGGCGCGTATGCCACAAGCGACCGCGCTTCATTCATATAAACAGACGCCGTAACATCTCCCCGAGCATGCCTTTGCCAACAAGCCTTTGCCTACAAGTTTCTTTCGCGTCTCGTCGCGTCAGTGCTTCGCAAAATTGATGTGCTGAACTCATAGAACGCGACAGACTGCAAGCGGCATCTGAATCTGATATTGAAATACACACATTCTTAAGGACACAGTTATTGAGGCAGCTGCACAACTACATAACTCTGTGTCCATATGAACGTGTGTATTTTAATATTTGACAGATGTCGCTTGCAGTCTGCCCCGCTCAATGTGTTCCGGGCGTGACTCTTTGAGTTTCGACACATTGACTCTTTGAAAAAACTTAAGCTTCAGCCATTGGTTGCCCGTGAAACGAAGATTTCGCATGAAGCAATAATTGTACACATTTACATACAAAGTTGTGGGTAGACAAATTTACAAACATTATGCGAATTAACTTCCCTTGTGTGGGAAGTATTAAAAAAATATATTCCGTTCCGCTACGCGCGGTAGAAATTAAACACAAGTGTTGGTTTGAGTGACAATATATGGTGCGCTTTGATCATCAAGATGATCACTCAATACGCTTGCCGATTATACACTGATCTTTATTAGTAAAAGCACTTATATTTATATTCTTATAATTCTATGCTTATTACTAAAGATGCTTTGGCATTACATTAAGTGATGAAATGCCAGAGCATTGGATTTCCAATTATTCTCATTATCAAAACAAATAATGGAATATTGGATTTTGCTTACTTATCAAAACAAGTGATATATTGATTTCTTATTAATTAAAGTATTCTGCTGACCAAGCAGTAATACTGTGAGAAGATACAATTTGTTTACATTTATCGTTAAGTATCTGTGTGGCTGCTGCCGTTAACTCCCCCCTCTCTAAGATGAATCGTCCCCGATTCAGTATCATTTTTTGATATTTTGTAAATGCTCTCTAAAATAGCATTATATGACAATTCTTGAAATTTTAATTTTTTGCTTTGCTTATTGGTTTTATATATTTTTTTTAATTTTAAAATCTTATAGATTATGTATATTGTTATTAATAGTACAAGTATTACAATTATGTACCAGAAAAGTGAATGATTTTTAAATTCTTTAATTCTTTCACTCAAAATATTTATGTTTTCAAATTCAAATTCTTTGTTTTCTGTTTCAATGTATTCTATAATTTCAAAGTTATTAATATGATTATTTTTTAAATAATTCCAAATTTTACAATCAATATTTTCTTAAGTTATATTATCAATATTTGTATAATTTTCAAATGTTACAAGGTAAACTCCATTTATGGCAGAGTCATCTATAGTATGATTTCCAGAGACTAATATTGCTCCTTCTTTAATTATATCTATGTCTTTATGTTTTTCTTTAATTTTTTTACATTTCCCTTTTTTATTGGACAAAATATCTGATAGGCAAGTATTTTTATTATTAATTTTACAATAAGTATTTATCATTTCTCTTTTGCAATTTTTAATATTTATATATTCTTTTTTGCATTTCGCAATTTCATTATTAATTATTAATTTACCATCTTTTTGTGGAATTGCTCTTACTTCATAATGTTTGCAATCATATATTATTTTTGGATACTTAATATATATAACTATTACATCTTTATTTTGTACTATTTTAAAATTTGAAATATCTATTATATCAGTTATTGTCAATCGTCCATGTTCATTCTTAATTATACTTTTAATCTCGTCTAAATTTAAAATTGTCGGGTTCAAAATTCCCATTTTTCCTATAGCTATTGTATTAATCATATTTTGTAATTCAGTTATTATGAATTGATTTTTCCGTTTCATTAGAATTTTAATATTTGAGTTTTCATTAATTTTATTGATTGTTTCAGTTAATTGGTTAATAATTCCAAAAATTTTAGAATTTGTTGTGTATTGTTTATTATTATTGTCAATTAATTCGTTTAATTTATTATTTACTAACACTAGGTCGTCATGGTCTGGTGTTCCTGCTATCCACTTCCATAATGTACCTATTTCATTTATTCCTCTCCTATATCTTGTATCTTTAATTTGTAGTTGTTCTAATAAAGTTTCTATGAGTTCTATTTCTGGATCTGTGTCTAAATCATTAATATATGCCTTGTCTTGTTCATTATTTTGTTCAAAATTTTTATATCTGAGTTTTTTATTATAATAATTTGTGTCTGAACTTATAAGTTCTCTAAAGTATGTTAAATTAGTGATGTGAAAAATATTTCCGTAGTCATTATACAGGGCTACATCTCCGTCTTCTAATAATACGTAATCTTCTCTTGTGTAGTCCACAATGTCTGTCATTGTATTGGTAATTAGTGTTAGAATAATTAGGGGTATCATCCTCTAAAAATATATGATTAAGATTTAATATTATCTTTATGTACTATTCTATTCCTGTAGTTAATTCTAACTTTATTCCCTAAGTCTTCTTTTACTACCTGTTTCTTGTATCTAGGATTTAGTTTATTTCTCTCTCCTGTAATCTTTTCATATATTACATCTCCGCATAAATATGTTTTATTAATTCTACTTTTATTGTGTCTTTCTAGCATCTTAGTTTGTGCTGATAAAAGTTTGTCTGGTAAAATATCATGAGAGACTTTATTATAAAGTACTTCAAATGGTTTCTCATTAGTTACCGAATGTATAGTTTTATTATATTGTTGGGCAGCTCTAAATATTGATTCTGAAAAGCTTATTAAATTATATTCTTGTTTAATACATCGTGAAATTTCAATTATTGTTGAATGTACCCTCTCAATTTGACCATTCGTGGTACTATGATTTGGGTTACAAAAAAATATTTCTATTTGAAGTCTCTGCATCAAGGACTTAAATTGTACCGTAGTGAATCCTGGTTCATTATCAATTGTTAACTTCTTTATATTAGGGAAGCTTTGTAATATTTCTAACACTTTATCTTCTAAATTAATCTTATCTTCGATTTGCTTAATAACCAAAAATTTGGAATAGCTATCTATACACGTAATGAATTTTAAAGATTGCGCATAGAATATATCCATGTGTATCTGCACTCCTTCCTCTGTAGGTATTGGGACCTCTCCAATTGGTATTTTTATAGGGTGTCTATCATATTTGTTTTTATTACATATGTCACAACTCCTTACATATTCTTTGAATTGTTTTCTCATTTCAGGCCAATAATATTTTTTGCAAATTTGATCCAAATTTTCTTGGTAACTTCTATGTGCTCGTGTATGCGTTTGTTCAATTATAATTCCTTGGTCTTCTCTGTTCGTTATGTCAATTGCAAAATTTTTCGTATATATGAATTTATTAGTAAATGTTTCTCTTATTTTCGCTTGTATTTCGTACAGATCCTCTATTGAGCAATGTATTGCCGTAACTATATTTGGTTTGATGTATTCCTTTAATATTGTGATTAAATTATCAACAGTATCGTATTCAATTAAATGTCTAATTTTCCCAAATTCTTGAATTTGCTCATGTATTGTAAATCTATTTTTACTTAGTAAAATTTGTTGTTTAAATTGGTTTAATGGTTTTTTTGTCTCGGGTATCTGAGTATGATCACTACTTTCAGCTGAATGTTGGGTTACTGTGGTTGACGATTCGTCGGATAAATTATTAAGAAATTGTCGTGATAGAGCATCTGCTACCACATTTGTTTTACCTGGTTTATATATAATTTTTGCTCCATATTCTCCAATTAAAGCATGCCATCTTTTCATTTTGGCATTTGGATTTCTAGGTGAGACTGCAAATGTTAGTGGTTGGTGATCAGTATGAATTTCCAAATCTGAAACTCCGTATAAATAATTTCTTAGATTTTTTTATGCCCATACGATAGCGTATAGCTCTTTTTCATTAGTCGCGTAATTTCTTTCTGTTAAATTTAATGTTTTAGATATAAATGTAATAGGTTTGCCCCCTTGGCTTAAGACTCCACCAATAGCTTCATTTGATGCGTCTGTCGTTAATATAAATGTTTCGTTAAAATTTGGTTGAATTAATTCGACTTGATCTACTAATATAGACTTCATTTTCTCAATTGCCAAAAGTCCTTCTTGTTCCAATCTAATTTTAATTTTTTTGGACATATGTTGTGAAACTCTTCCGTTTTCACCTGATAAATGTATTGTTAATGGTTTTGCTATTTTAGCATAATTTTTAATAAACTTCCTGTAATATCCAATCATTGCTAGGAAACTTCGTAACTGTCGTAAAGTTGTTGGAACCGGAAAATTTAAAATTGTTTCAACTTTTTTTGGATCTGTCTTTATAACATTCTTTGCAACAATATATCCCAAAAATTCTACTTCTTCTTGGTAGAATTTAGATTTTTGTAATGAAATTTTCATATTTGCGTTTTTTAGAACTTCTATTATTATACTTAAATGTTTTTTATGTTCCTCGAAGCTTTTTGAAAATACGATTATATCGTCAATATAAACGTGACAAAATTTTCCAATAAAGTCCCTTAAAACATTGTCCATCGCCCTTTGAAATATACTAGGCGCGTTTTTTAAACCAAATGGCATTCTTAAAAATTCGTATTTTCCATTATTTACTGAAAATGCAGTTTTTTCAATATCGTGTTCTTTAATAAGGATCTGGTGAAAACCCGATTCCAGATCTATTGTGGAAAAATATTTCGAACTTCCTAAATTTGAAAGTATTATATTGCTATCCGGAATTGGATATTTATCCGATTTTGTTACTTCATTTAATTTTTTATAATCGATTACCATTCGCAATTTCGGCGTACCGTCTTCATTTACACCTTTTTTTGGTACAACCCAAATTGGTGAATTATATGCGCTCTTACTTGGCCTTATTATTTTATCTTCCATCATTTTTTTTACCTCTTCGTTTATGAAGGAATTAGCAGAAAGAGGATATGGGTATTGTTTACTCCATATAGGAGTTTCAACAATTGTCGTTATTTCCGCTTTTATATCCGTTCGAAACGGTAAATTCATATTTATTGAAGAATGTATTTTATATATTTCATTTCTAATTTCCTCTCTTAAATTTTCAATTTCATCTTCGTTTATGTCGGTATTTCCTTCGACTTGCGCTTTAGAGAACTTTTCCTCTAAAGTAATTTTCTTTACATAGTTTTCCTCTTCTATATTGCCGGTATTATCATCGGCTGGCGTTGTAGAACTTCTTTGTTCCACAATATATTTTTTATTTAATTTGCCGGTATTATCATCGGCTGGCGTTGTAGAACTTTTTCGTTCCACAATATTTTTTACATAACTTTTACTTCTACTCTGCTGGTATAAATCTTCAGCTGGCGTTGTAGAGCTTTCCTGCTCCACAATATTTATTTTTTTATATTTGCCGGTATTCCCGTCGGCTGGCGCTTTAGAAGTCTTTGCTTCCAAAGTAATTTCGTCCTCCTTTACGATCTTTAAATTATCCTTACTTTTCTGATGCTCATATTCGCATCCTAAGCTAAATATATCCTCCTCTTTTTCATTATTTATTATTAATTTCTTTTTTTCCAAGTTAATCACTGCATTAATGTCCTTCAAAAATTTGTATCCTATTAATAGGTCTGCTTCCAAATTTTCGATTTCATAGAATATTTGTTTTTTACCGAATAATGTGATAATGTGATAATAGCGTATTATCGAAAATCCATTAATTGTTTTTACTCTCTTTTGTATATCCAATTTATTTTTATTTTTGTATATTCCTGATTTAATATAGCAACTAGTTGCTCCTGTATCTATTAATATTTTAAAGTTTTGACCAGTAACCCTGTCATCTAGAAATATATATGGCAGAGTTAATTTTGGCCTAAAAATGATCCTCCTTAATATTATTAATGCGCTGTGTCTTAGTCGGTGGCTGCACATTCTGTTGTGTACTTCCATGTGGCCTTTTTTCCAAATTGTTTTGATTAAATGTTGTTGGCTTTTGCAACATACGGTTGCGTGTATGGATGCTTGAGTCGACATCCATTGGTGTAGGTCGTGGTTGGTTATTCTGGTATCCCATTCTTTGGTTATAATTCCTTTGTGGTTGGACTTGTGGGAACCGTAAATTATTATTAAAATTACCATTATTGAATCTGTTGTTAGAAGTATGTTGCCTGTTATTATTGTTGGGATTTGAATAGTTTTTTCCAAATTGTAATGCGAATGCTGCTCGCATATTGTTGGATTCTAATTCTTGTGCTTTTGCTAAAGCATTTTGTAAGTCGCTTGGCGATAGAGAAAATAGTATATTAGCTAAATTTCCGTTTAGTCCCGTTATAAATGTGCGTAAAGCATCCTGCCTATTTTTAGCATTGAATTCCTTAGTTACGACGCTATCTGATCCGTAAGTCATTATGGTTTTATTTATTAGCAAGGTTAATTTCTCATTAACCTTATTATAATATTCAATTACAGAGTAATTGCCTTGACGCAGAATACTCATTTCTTGCTCGATTATATGAGCTGGTCGCTTATCGGCGTAAGCGAAATCTAATCGTGCTAATATAGCATCAAAATTTAGGACTGTTCCGTGGTTGGACAAGATGTCATTAGCATCGTGAGTGATTTTATTTCTTAATATAGTTAATGCAGCAAAATACCTACGGCTGCCTCTTATGTATAAGCTCATTGCGTTGTTAGCCGATTCCCTCCAGCTAACATATTTATTTTGCTTTCCCCCAAATTCTGGTAAAGATTTTATTACTTCTAGGGATTCGTCACAGCGAATCTCTGAATTTATTTCTTCAGGTTGGTAATCTGTTATTGTTGTAGACTTCGTTAAGTCTTCTATTTGCCTGCGCATTTCAGATATTTCTAATCTGAGTGATGCGTTCGTTGCCGCAATTAGTCTTGCGACTAAAGTCTCATTTTCGCTACTTAAAGGCATTTTTGATAAATTAATTTTTCTTTAAATATGGGCAATTTTAATCCTATCGACTTCTACAAATCTTTCAAGATTTCTAACTATTCTGTCTATTTTGTTATAGTCCAAGTCAGTTGTTTTATTTTTTTATTTTTATTTTTTGATCCTTTCTAGGAAAGGAGACTCTTTTATTCTGGAGGGTCTGTAGTTCAGAATCGCAGAATTGAGTTTTATTATAAACCGGAGGGTCCCCTTTGCGGTGGTGAATCGCGGTTTTAAAAATATTTTATTATTTGGCTGGTCGAGCCTTTATTTAAAATTTTTAAGATTTAATTTTGTACTTTTTTATTTTTGATCCTTTCTAGGAAAGGAGACTCTTTTATTCTGGAGGGTCTGAAGTTCAGAATCGCAGAATTGAGTTTTTGTTATAAACCGGAGGGTCCCCCTTGCGGTGGTGAATCGCGGCTTCAAAATATTTTATTACTTGGCTGGTCGAGCCTTCAATGATTCTTAATAGTTTAAACTTAATTGCTAAAATTGATTGTCTTATATATTAATGTACTAATATATTTGATAAATGTGGATAATAAAATCTTACTCCTTCTTCTCCTCGTCTTTTGTGGTGTTCCTTAGTCCTTGGTTTCCCTCGATGGCTACGCCGCTGCTTGACGTGCAATGCCTAATGATGTTTTTTTGTTTTTTAAATATTTGTATTTTGTGATTTAAGTCACTCTTTACTTTTTTATTCACTGTTCATTTTTAAAAATTTATTTAAAAAAAAAATTTTGTTCTTATTTATTCTGCGATTGTCACAACACAACAAGCAATGAAGTTTTTGCTCACTTTACTTCAAGTTTGGTTTGGCTTTTCTCCCTATTCTTGGGATACTTGTTTTTTCTTTTTAATTTTTTTTTGTTTTTTTTCTTTTACTTTTCTCCCTCTTTTTGGGATACTTGTTTTTTCTTTTTAATTTTTTTTTTAAAGCGTACTACCTCTCGCACGAGGTTTATGTACGTTTAAGGCTCCGGCACCGGTGTTCATTAAACGCGATTTTACGAACACGTGCCCTTAACGTTGGGCGCCAATTAACTTCCCTTGTGTGGGAAGTATTAAAAAAATATATTCCGTTCCGCTACGCGCGGTAGAAATTAAACACAAGTGTTGGTTTGAGTGACAATATATGGTGCGCTTTGATCATCAAGATGATCACTCAATACGCTTGCCGATTATACACTGATCTTTATTAGTAAAAGCACTTATATTTATAGGAGGATGGAGTCATGTGTAGAAGTTCACGCAAGTGAGGAAAGTTCTCTGATCGCCATTCACTTGGGAGTGGCCAGAAACGATTCTTTTACATATGACTCAAGCAGCTCACGACTTCCGGTCTTTGACCAAGTATCCTCTGGGTAGCCTAAGAACATCCGTTTGAAGGCGAGCTAACGTGAGAAGGCGAAACATCCCCTGCATAGGGTTGTGCGCTGGGTTTGGGACCCGCCACGTAAAAAAACACCCCCAATGAAAAAGCAAACACAGCCTCGGATGAGAGACCCCCCTTTTGATGACGACCATGGCAAACGAAATAAGGACTATGATTTGAGGGCATGCACCTGGAATGTCCGGTCCCTTAATTGGGAAGGTGCCGCTGCCCAGCTGGTAGATGTCCTCGTAAAGATAAAGGCTGACATCACCGCCGTCCAAGAAATGCGATGGACGGGACAAGGACAGAGACGAGTAGGTCCTTGTGACATTTACTACAGTGGCCATATAAAGGAGCGCAAGTTTGGTGTTGGATTCGTGGTGGGAGAGAGACTCCGTCGCCGAGTACTATCATTCACTCCGGAGAATGAACGTCTAGCCACAATCCGCATCAAAGCGAGGTTCTTCAACATATCGCTGATTTGCGCCCACGCCCCGACGGAAGTGACCAAAGATGCTTTTTATGAGTGCTTGGAGCGCACTTATGAGAGATGCCCCCGCCACGATGTCAAAATCGTGCTTGGCGACTTCAACGCCAGGATGGGCAAAGAAGGTATCTTTGGCACTACGGTCGGTAAATTCAGCCTCCACGAGGAAACATCCCCAAATGGGTTGAGGCTGATCGACTTCGCCGGGGCCCGAAATATGGTTATCTGTAGTACTAGATTCCAGCATAAGAAGATACATCAAGCTACCTGGCTGTCTCCGGATCGAAAAACCACCAACCAGATCGATCATGTTGTGATAGACGGAAGACACGTCTCCAGTGTTTTAGATGTGCGTGCGCTCCGAGGTCCTAACATCGACTCGGACCACTATCTTGTTGCAGCCAAGATTCGCACCCGCCTCTGTGCAGCAAAAAACGCACGCCAACAAACACAAGGAAGGTTCGACGTCGAGAAGCTGCAATCACAACAGACAGCCGAACGATTTTCTACTCGGCTTGCACTCCTGCTCTCTGAGAGCACTCGTCAACAACTCGGTATAAGGGAACTGTGGGACGGCATTTCAAACTCCTTACGTACAGCTGCAACCGAAACCATTGGTTTTCGGAAAGTGCAAAAGAACAGCTGGTACGATGAGGAGTGCCGTGTCGCAGCGGAGAGAAAACAGGCTGCCTACCTCGCAACGTTACGATCGACCACAACACGTGCGGGATGGGATAGATACCGAGAGTTGAAGAGGGAAGCGAGACGCATTTGCAGACAGAAGAAGAAAGAGGCCGAAATGCGTGAGTACGAACAGCTTGATAAGCTGGCCGACAGGGGTAATGCTCGAAAATTCTACGAAAAAATGCGGCGACTTACAGAAGGTTTCAAGACCGGAGCATACTCCTGTAGAACCCCCAAAGGTGATCTAGCCACCGATGCCCAGAGCATACTTAGATTATGGAGGGAACACTTCTCCAGCCTGCTGAATGGCAGTGAACACATAGCACCAGGAGAAGGCGAACCCGATACCCCAATCGATGACGATGGAGCAGACGTTCCATTGCCCGACCATGACGAAGTTCGAATAGCAGTTGCCCGCCTGAAGAACAACAAAGCGGCAGGGGCAGACGGATTGCCGGCCGAGCTATTCAAACACGGCGGCGAAGAACTGATAAGGAGCATGCATCAGCTTCTTTGCAAAATATGGTCGGATGAGAGCATGCCCAACGATTGGAATTTAAGTGTGCTATGCCCAATCCATAAAAAAGGAGACCCCACAATCTGCGCCAACTACCGTGGGATTAGCCTCCTCAACATCGCGTACAAGGTTCTATCGAGCGTATTGTGTGAAAGATTAAAGCCCACCGTCAACAAACTGATTGGACCTTATCAGTGTGGCTTCAGACCTGGAAAATCAACAACCGACCAGATATTCACCATGCGCCAAATCTTGGAAAAGACCCGTGAAAGGAGAATCGACACTCACCACCTATTCGTCGATTTCAAAGCTGCTTTCGATAGCACGAAAAGGAGCTGCCTTTATGCCGCAATGTCTGAATTTGGTATCCCCGCAAAACTAATACGGCTGTGTAAACTGACGTTGAGCGGGACCAAAAGCTCCGTCAGGATCGGGAAGGACCTCTCCGAGCCGTTCGATACCAAACGAGGTTTCAGACAAGGCGACTCCCTATCGTGCGACTTTTTCAATCTGCTGCTGGAGAAAATTATTAGAGCTGCAGAACTGAACCGAGCAGGCACAATCTTTTATAAGAGTGTACAGCTGCTGGCGTATGCCGATGATATTGATATCATCGGTCTCAACACCCGCGCCGTTAGTTCTGCTTTCTCCAGACTGAACAAGGAAGCAACGCAAATGGGTCTGGCAGTGAACGAGGGCAAGACGAAATATCTCCTGTCATCAAACAAACAGTCGTCGCACTCGCGACTTGGCACTCACGTCACTGTTGACAGTCATAACTTTGAAGTTGTAGATAATTTCGTCTATTTAGGAACCAGCATTAACACCACCAACAATGTCAGCCTAGAAATCCAACGCAGGATTACTCTTGCCAACAGGTGCTACTTCGGACTGAGTAGGCAATTGAAAAGTAAAGTCCTCTCTCGACGAACAAAAACCAAACTCTATAAGTCGCTCATAATTCCCGTCCTGCTATATGGTGCAGAGGCTTGGACGATGACAACAACCGATGAGTCGACGTTGCGAGTTTTCGAGAGAAAAGTTCTGCGGAAGATTTATGGTCCTTTGCGCGTTGGCCACGGCGAATACCGCATCCGATGGAACGATGAGCTGTACGAGATATACGACGACATCGACATAGTTCAGCGAATTAAAAGACAGCGGCTACGCTGGCTAGGTCATGTTGTCCGGATGGATGAAAACACTCCAGCTCTGAAAGTATTCGACGCAGTACCCGCCGCGGGAAGCAGAGGAAGAGGAAGACCTCCACTCCGGTGGAAGGACCAAGTGGAGAAGGACCTGGCCTCGCTTGGAATATCCAATTGGCGCCACGTAGCGAAGAGAAGAAACGATTGGCGCGCTGTCGTTGACTCGGCTATAATCGCGTAAGCGGTGTCTACGCCAGTAAAGAAGAAGACTTATATTTATATTCTTATAATTCTATGCTTATTACTAAAGATGCTTTGGCATTACATTAAGTGATGAAATGCCAGAGCATTGGATTTCCAATTATTCTCATTATCAAAACAAATAATGGAATATTGGATTTTGCTTACTTATCAAAACAAGTGATATATTGATTTCTTATTAATTAAAGTATTCTGCTGACCAAGCAGTAATACTGTGAGAAGATACAATTTGTTTACATTTATCGTTAAGTATCTGTGTGGCTGCTGCCGTTAACTCCCCCCTCTCTAAGATGAATCGTCCCCGATTCAGTATCATTTTTTGATATTTTGTAAATGCTCTCTAAAATAGCATTATATGACAATTCTTGAAATTTTAATTTTTTGCTTTGCTTATTGGTTTTATATATTTTTTTTTAATTTTAAAATCTTATAGATTATGTATATTGTTATTAATAGTACAAGTATTACAATTATGTACCAGAAAAGTGAATGATTTTTAAATTCTTTAATTCTTTCACTCAAAATATTTATGTTTTCAAATTCAAATTCTTTGTTTTCTGTTTCAATGTATTCTATAATTTCAAAGTTATTAATATGATTATTTTTTAAATAATTCCAAATTTTACAATCAATATTTTCTTAAGTTATATTATCAATATTTGTATAATTTTCAAATGTTACAAGGTAAACTCCATTTATGGCAGAGTCATCTATAGTATGATTTCCAGAGACTAATATTGCTCCTTCTTTAATTATATCAGTAGGGGTATTCTCTTGCTCTTGCAAGATTGCAGATTGCAAAAATACTACACCGAAATATACAAGGGCACGAGAGCACCCATTGCAGAATCTAGTGATATATGAGCGACTGATTCAATCAATTTATTGTAAATGACTATTGTGCATGGCTATTGTGAATTGGCGCACCTTCTGCATGCATTTTTAACAAAAAAAACTGTAACAAAACTTTATAATTTAAATAGAAATTATAAAATCTAATTAAAATTTACCTTTCTCAACAGTTTAACGACGTAATATGTCTTTATGTAAAATGGCAACTACAACAGGGTTGCAATTTTATTTTCGCGTGACATTGCACGCTTATATACATGGGGTTTGGTCTGACATATTTCACAGCCCTTGCAAATATTTTTCTGCGTGTGTTTGTTGTTGTGCCGTTGTAAATCTGCAATGCTTGCACCGTGCACCGGGTTTTGCAAGAGCAAGAGAATACCCCTTATGTCTTTATGTTTTTCTTTAATTTTTTTACATTTCCCTTTTTTATTGGACAAAATATCTGATAGGCAAGTATTTTTATTATTAATTTTACAATAAGTATTTATCATTTCTCTTTTGCAATTTTTAATATTTATATATTCCGTTTTGCATTTCGCAATTTCATTATTAATTATTAATTTACCATCTTTTTGTGGAATTGCTCTTACTTCATAATATTTGCAATCATATATTATTTTTGGATACTTAATATATATAACTATTACATCTTTATTTTGTACTATTTTAAAATTTGAAATATCTATTATATCAGTTATTGTCAATCGTCCATGTTCATTCTTAATTATACTTTTAATCTCGTCTAAATTTAAAATTGTCGGGTTCAAAATTCCCATTTTTCCTATAGCTATTGTATTAATCATATTTTGTAATTCAGTTATTAGGAATTGATTTTTCCGTTTCATTAGAATTTTAATATTTGAGTTTTCATTAATGTTATTGATTGTTTCAGTTAATTGGTTAATAATTCCAAAAATTTTAGAATTTGTTGTGTATTGTTTATTATTATTGTCAATTAATTCGTTTAATTTATTATTTACTAACACTAGGTCGTCATGGTCTGGTGTTCCTGCTATCCACTTCCATAATGTACCTATTTCATTTATTCCTCTCCTATATCTTGTATCTTTAATTTGTAGTTGTTCTAATAAAGTTTCTATGAGTTCTATTTCTGGATCTGTGTCTAAATCATTAATATATGCCTTGTCTTGTTCATTATTTTGTTCAAAATTTTTATATCTGAGTTTTTTATTATAATAATTTGTGTCTGAACTTATAAGTTCTCTAAAGTATGTTAAATTAGTGATGTGAAAAATATTTCCGTAGTCATTATACAGGGCTACATCTCCGTCTTCTAATAATACGTAATCTTCTCTTGTGTAGTCCACAATGTCTGTCATTGTATTGGTAATTAGTGTTAGAATAATTAGGGGTATCATCCTCTAAAAATATATGATTAAGATTTAATATTATCTTTATGTACTATTCTATTCCTGTAGTTAATTCTAACTTTATTCCCTAAGTCTTCTTTTACTACCTGTTTCTTGTATCTAGGATTTAGTTTATTTCTCTCTCCTGTAATCTTTTCATATATAACATCTCCGCATAAATATGTTTTATTAATTCTACTTTTATTGTGTCTTTCTAGCATCTTAGTTTGTGCTGATAAAAGTTTGTCTGGTAAAATATCATGAGAGACTTTATTATAAAGTACTTCAAATGGTTTCTCATTAGTTACCGAATGTATAGTTTTATTATATTGTTGGGCAGCTCTAAATATTGATTCTGAAAAGCTTATTAAATTATATTCTTGTTTAATACATCGTGAAATTTCAATTATTGTTGACTGTACCCTCTCAATTTGACCATTCGGGGGACTATGATTTGGGTTACAAAAAAATATTTCTATTTGAAGTCTCTGCATCAAGGACTTAAATTGTACCGTAGTGAATCCTGGTTCATTATCAATTGTTAACTTCTTTATATTAGGGAAGCTTTGTAATATTTCTAACACTTTATCTTCTAAATTAATCTTATCTTCGATTTGCTTAATAACCAAAAATTTGGAATAGCTATCTATACACGTAATGAATTTTAAAGATTGCGCATAGAATATATCCATGTGTATCTGCACTCCTTCCTCTGTAGGTATTGGGACCTCTCCAATTGGTATTTTTATAGGGTGTCTATCATATTTGTTTTTATTACATATGTCACAATTCCTTACATATTCTTTGAATTGTTTTCTCATTTCAGGCCAATAATATTTTTTGCAAATTTGATCCAAATTTTCTTGGTAACTTCTATGTGCTCGTGTATGCGTTTGTTCAATTATAATTCCTTGGTCTTCTCTGTTCGTTATGTCAATTGCAAAATTTTTCGTATATATGAATTTATTAGTAAATGTTTCTCTTATTTTCGCTTGTATTTCGTACAGATCCTCTATTGAGCAATGTATTGCCGTAACTATATTTGGTTTGATGTATTCCTTTAATATTGTGATTAAATTATCAACAGTATCGTATTCAATTAAATGTCTAATTTTCCCAAATTCTTGAATTTGCTCATGTATTGTAAATCTATTTTTACTTAGTAAAATTTGTTGTTTAAATTGGTTTAATGGTTTTTTTGTCTCGGGTATCTGAGTATGATCACTACTTTCAGCTGAATGTTGGGTTACTGTGGTTGACGATTCGTCGGATAAATTATTAAGAAATTGTCGTGATAGAGCATCTGCTACCACATTTGTTTTACCTGGTTTATATATAATTTTTGCTCCATATTCTCCAATTAAAGCATGCCATCTTTTCATTTTGGCATTTGGATTTCTAGGTGAGACTGCAAATGTTAGTGGTTGGTGATCAGTATGAATTTCCAAATCTGAAACTCCGTATAAATAATTTCTTAGATTTTTTAATGCCCATACGATAGCGTATAGCTCTTTTTCATTAGTCGCGTAATTTCTTTCTGTTAAATGTAATGTTTTAGATATAAATGTAATAGGTTTGCCCCCTTGGCTTAAGACTCCACCAATAGCTTCATTTGATGCGTCTGTCGTTAATATAAATGTTTCGTTAAAATTTGGTTGAATTAATTCGACTTGATCTACTAATATAGACTTCATTTTCTCAATTGCCAAAAGTCCTTCTTGTTCCAATCTAATTTTAATTTTTTTGGACATATGTTGTGAAACTCTTCCGTTTTCACCTGATAAATGTATTGTTAATGGTTTTGCTATTTTAGCATAATTTTTAATAAACTTCCTGTAATATCCAATCATTGCTAGGAAACTTCGTAACTGTCGTAAAGTTGTTGGAACCGGAAAATTTAAAATTGTTTCAACTTTTTTTGGATCTGTCTTTATAACATTCTTTGCAACAATATATCCCAAAAATTCTACTTCTTCTTGGTAGAATTTAGATTTTTGTAATGAAATATTCATATTTGCGTTTTTTAGAACTTCTATTATTATACTTAAATGTTTTTTATGTTCCTCGAAGCTTTTTGAAAATACGATTATATCGTCAATATAAACGTGACAAAATTTTCCAATAAAGTCCCTTAAAACATTGTCCATCGCCCTTTGAAATATACTAGGCGCGTTTTTTAAACCAAATGGCATTCTTAAAAATTCGTATTTTCCGTTATTTACTGAAAATGCATTTTTTTCAATATCGTGTTCTTTAATAAGGATCTGGTGAAAACCCGATTCCAGATCTATTGTGGAAAAATATTTCGAACTTCCTAAATTTGAAAGTATTATATTGCTATCCGGAATTGGATATTTATCCGATTTTGTTACTTCATTTAATTTTTTATAATCGATTACCATTCGCAATTTCGGCGTACCGTCTTCATTTACACCTTTTTTTGGTACAACCCAAATTGGTGAATTATATGCGCTCTTATTTGGCCTTATTATTTTATCTTCCATCATTTTTTTTACCTCTTCGTTTATGAAGGAATTAGCAGAAAGAGGATATGGGTATTGTTTACTCCATATAGGAGTTTCAACAATTGTCGTTATTTCCGCTTTTATATCCGTTCGAAACGGTAAATTCATATTTATTGAAGAATGTATTTTATATATTTCATTTCTAATTTCCTCTCTTAAATTTTCAATTTCATCTTCGTTTATGTCGGTATTTCCTTCGACTGGCGCTTTAGAGAACTTTTCCTCTAAAGTAATTTTCTTTACATAGTTTTCCTCTTCTATATTGCCGGTATTATCATCGGCTGGCGTTGTAGAACTTCTTTGCTCCACAATATATTGTTTATTTAATTTGCCGGTATTATCATCGGCTGGCGTTGTAGAACTTTTTCGTTCCACAATATTTTTTACATAACTTTTACTTCTACTCTGCTGGTATAAATCTTCAGCTGGCGTTGTAGAGCTTTCCTGCTCCACAATATTTATTTTTTTATATTTGCCGGTATTCCCGTCGGCTGGCGCTTTAGAAGTCTTTGCTTCCAAAGTAATTTCGTCCTCCTTTACGATCTTTAAATTATCCTTACTTTTCTGATGCTCATATTCGCATCCTAAGCTAAATATATCCTCCTCTTTTTCATTATTTATTATTAATTTCTTTTTTTCCAAGTTAATCACTGCATTAATGTCCTTCAAAAATTTGTATCCTATTAATAGGTCTGCTTCCAAATTTTCGATTTCATAGAATATTTGTTTTTTACCGAATAATGTGATAATGTGATAATAGCGTATTATCGAAAATCCATTAATTGTTTTTACTCTCTTTTGTATATCCAATTTATTTTTATTTTTGTATATTCCTGATTTAATATAGCAACTAGTTGCTCCTGTATCTATTAATATTTTAAAGTTTTGACCAGTAACCCTGTCATCTAGAAATATATATGGCAGAGTTAATTTTGGCCTAAAAATGATCCTCCTTAATATTATTAATGCGCTGTGTCTTAGTCGGTGGCTGCACATTCTGTTGTGTACTTCCATGTGGCCTTTTTTCCAAATTGTTTTGATTAAATGTTGTTGGCTTTTGCAACATACGGTTGCGTGTATGGATGCTTGAGTCGACATCCATTGGTGTAGGTCGTGGTTGGTTATTCTGGTATCCCATTCTTTGGTTATAATTCCTTTGTGGTTGGACTTGTGGGAACCGTAAATTATTATTAAAATTACCATTATTGAATCTGTTGTTAGAAGTATGTTGCCTGTTATTATTGTTGGGATTTGAATAGTTTTTTCCAAATTGTAATGCGAATGCTGCTCGCATATTGTTGGATTCTAATTCTTGTGCTTTTGCTAAAGCATTTGGTAAGTCGCTTGGCGATAGAGAAAATAGTATATTAGCTAAATTTCCGTTTAGTCCCGTTATAAATGTGCGTAAAGCATGCTGCCTATTTTTAGCATTGAATTCCTTAGTTACGACGCTATCTGATCCGTAAGTCATTATGGTTTTATTTATTAGCAAGGTTAATTTCTCATTAACCTTATTATAATATTCAATTACAGAGTAATTGCCTTGACGCAGAATACTCATTTCTTGCTCGATTATATGAGCTGGTCGCTTATCGGCGTAAGCGAAATCTAATCGTGCTAATATAGCATCAAAATTTAGGACTGTTCCGTGGTTGGACAAGATGTCATTAGCATCGTGAGTGATTTTATTTCTTAATATAGTTAATGCAGCAAAATACCTACGGCTGCCTCTTATGTATAAGCTCATTGCGTTGTTAGCCGATTCCCTCCAGCTAACATATTTATTTTGCTTTCCCCCAAATTCTGGTAAAGATTTTATTACTTCTAGGGATTCGTCACAGCGAATCTCTGAATTTATTTCTTCAGGTTGGTAATCTGTTATTGTTGTAGACTTCGTTAAGTCTTCTATTTGCCTGCGCATTTCAGATATTTCTAATCTGAGTGATGCGTTCGTTGCCGCAATTAGTCTTGCGACTAAAGTCTCATTTTCGCTACTTAAAGGCATTTTTGATAAATTAATTTTTCTTTAAATATGGGCAATTTTAATCCTATCGACTTCTACAAATCTTTCAAGATTTCTAACTATTCTGTCTATTTTGTTATAGTCCAAGTCAGTTGTTTTATTTTTTTATTTTTATTTTTTGATCCTTTCTAGGAAAGGAGACTCTTTTATTCTGGAGGGTCTGTAGTTCAGAATCGCAGAATTGAGTTTTATTATAAACCGGAGTGTCCCCTTTGCGGTGGTGAATCGCGGTTTTAAAAATATTTTATTATTTGGCTGGTCGAGCCTTTATTTAAAATTTTTAAGATTTAATTTTGTACTTTTTTATTTTTGATCCTTTCTAGGAAAGGAGACTCTTTTATTCTGGAGGGTCTGAAGTTCAGAATCGCAGAATTGAGTTTTTGTTATAAACCGGAGGGTCCCCCTTGCGGTGGTGAATCGCGGCTTCAAAATATTTTATTACTTGGCTGGTCGAGCCTTCAATGATTCTTAATAGTTTAAACTTAATTGCTAAAATTGATTGTCTTATATATTAATGTACTAATATATTTGATAAATGTGGATAATAAAATCTTACTCCTTCTTCTCCTCGTCTTTTGTGGTGTTCCTTAGTCCTTGGTTTCCCTCGATGGCTACGCCGCTGCTTGACGTGCAATGCCTAATGATGTTTTTTTGTTTTTTAAATATTTGTATTTTGTGATTTAAGTCACTCTTTACTTTTTTTTCACTGTTCACTTTTAAAAATTTATTTAAAAAAAAATTTTGTTATTTATTCTGCGATTGTCACAACACAACAAGCAATGAAGTTTTTGCTCACTTTACTTCAAGTTTGGTTTGGCTTTTCTCCCTATTCTTGGGATACTTGTTTTTTCTTTTTAATTTTTTTTTGTTTTTTTTTTTCTTTTACTTTTCTCCCTCTTGTTGGGATACTTGTTTTTTCTTTTTAATATTTTTTTTTAAAGCGTACTACCTCTCCCACGAGGTTTATGTACGTTTAAGGTTCCGGCACCGGTGTTCATTAAACGCGATTTTACGAACACGTGCCCTTAACGTTGGGCGCCAATTAACTTCCCTTGTGTGGGAAGTATTAAAAAAATATATTCCGTTCCGCTACGCGCGGTAGAAATTAAACACAAGTGTTGGTTTGAGTGACAATATATGGTGCGCTTTGATCATCAAGATGATCACTCAATACGCTTGCCGATTATACACTGATCTTTATTAGTAAAAGCACTTATATTTATATTCTTATAATTCTATGCTTATTACTAAAGATGCTTTGGCATTACATTAAGTGATGAAATGCCAGAGCATTGGATTTCCAATTATTCTCATTATCAAAACAAATAATGGAATATTGGATTTTGCTTACTTATCAAAACAAGTGATATATTGATTTCTTATTAATTAAAGTATTCTGCTGACCAAGCAGTAATACAGTAGAACTCCAATTATCCGAATTAATGGGGACCGGGACCCATTCGGATAATCAAATATTCGGATAATCGGATTTTTTTTTTAAAAACTTGCCATTGGAGAGAATAAAAGCTACGTTTTGATATTGCACTATTTTTTTATTGAATTAAATGAAAGAATCATGAAATTTTCACATGTTTTAAATATAAATAAAATGTACTTATGTACAAGTTTAGAAATAAAAATCATAGTTTTTTAAACATCTCCGTCAAGCTATTTTGCGGTCTTCAACCGTTTTCAGGCAGCCAGGCCACGCATTCGCTTGACGGTGAGCAGTTGCAAGTGGTCACACTCGGGCTGACGCTCCACCCACTTCAAAGCAGTCTCGAGGCCGGCAAATGCTTCACTAGCTGATGGTCCAGCGTCTACTTCAACATCAGCAGAAAGTTCTTCTTCCACTTGCACTTCAACATCTTCTCTCACACTTACAACAATTTCATCGTCATTGAGAATTTGAAAACCAGGGTCACACGTGTCACAAGCCATCCACTCTCCTACATTGTGATTCGGATAATCGGCGATTCGGATAGTCGGAGTTCGGATAATTGGAGTTCTACTGTACTGTGAGAAGATACAATTTGTTTACATCAGTGTTGTCCAACGTGACTGTGTGCACGTTATGTTTGTGTTGGTAATTCTAGCGTCAACTGATCGCAAAATTCTACTTTGATTGCCTACGAAGTTGAATACAGTAGCACAATCGTGCTTTCACAGACACTTGTCGCGACATGTTGGTGTGAGGTGTCTGGCACTGTCCGTGCGCTATTGTGTGCATAGGCCGTGGACAACGCTGGTTTACATTTATCGTTAAGTATCTGTGTGGCTGCTGCCGTTAACTTGCGTATGTTTCTTTTTGTTTACATACACACATAATTACATATGTACGTGAATATGTGCGACCGCCTAGTCTTTTAAAATGTTATCAAAACTTTTAAAGACCTGACCTGTAAATAAATATGTATGTACATACATATATATCTTATCAAGCCTATGTACATTAATTAAAGATTTACATACATACATAGGTAATAATGCATGTATGACTTTATTATATATTTCCAAAGATTTTAAGGAATTCATCATGAAATAGTTCAATTTGTACGTATAAACATGCTTGTGTGCTTTGATATAAAATATATAGAAAATATACATACATACATATGTATGTATGTATGTACATATATAAATTATATGCAGCATCGTTTGCGCATAGTAAAAAAGGCAATCTGTAATAGGCTAGTTAGTGAAAAACGCTTCCTTCCTTCCTTCCTTTTCCTTCCTTATCGGCAAAATGAGTGCACAGTCAAGAACGTGGTAAAAACGCAGAAATCAGCCATCTTTGCTTTGCTTTCATTTGAACAATGTTGCCATTGCCCAATACGCATATATAGTTTTAAGCACATCTTTGTTTTCAATAACAATTTTTTACAATATAAAGTATCAAAACTGAAAACAAACTATTAAAAATAGTTTATATATTTATAAATAATAGCATTCGACTCTGATTTTGAGTTATTTTAAGAAAATTTCAAACATATTGAACAGATTGAATTATAAAAGTTGATAATTACTGCAGTATATCGATATTGGCAACCTTGCGTTGTGAGAGAGCAATCAGCTGAGACGTTTACGACGGCAAAAAACCAAATGTCGCAGATTCTCACGTCAACATCACGTCAGAGTAGCGTTTTTCACTGTTCAGTTACATTGCGCGCCCATAAGATAGGTCGTCCCAGCTGACACGACCCACGATTCTGCGTTGTTCACTAACCAGCCTATAAGCGTACATTCCTTAACTTTGGAATTATCATTATTGCTCCCATTTAACACTGAAAATGCTCAATTCTGCTATTTTCATGCCCCTGATGTTAAGTGGTGAAACACGCTAATAATTTTCTGTGGTGAAACACGCTCATCCAAAACAGTAAATATCCCAAAATTGAAATATCCCTAAATTTTCGTTATCGTGAATCTTCTCTGTAAATATACGTTCTCTGTTAATACTATATATTACAACAATATTATATGTAAATCACATTTCATAATTTAAATTTTCATATGCATCTAGATATTAGCACATAGTTACATACATACATACTTATGTAGGTAGAATTCAAATTCAAAGCCTAATATTATCATTTATCAGTAAAAAGTGTGCGCGCACTGCTCGATATGTACATACTTACATATGCATATGTGTACGACATTGCCGAACAAATAATGTATAAACACACCAACATACAAATATGCGTACACAAGTAAATAGTTAAATTTTTTAATTCTTCGGCATTATCAATTGCAGCAAAACCTGGGAGTAGAATTTGAAATGACGAGAGTATATCCTCATTCACTAATAAACGTTCTGTCATGTTTTGAATCAGAGCATCAACGCATGGAATAAATATTGTAACTCTGAAGTGGCTTTCAGGGGTTGTGCAAGGTGGATTAGCACGAGTAGTTTGACGCGAAGTCACTC